>NW_027168481.1:490000-495000 GCF_036898095.1 Palaemon carinicauda | reverse complement strand
CATAAACTCAAATAAATAAATTCAAGAATAAACAGGCTTAAATCAGTTCTGTTAACAGAGGCGTAGACCAAGATATACGATAAAAAAGAAAACACTGTTACAGTGTACGAGTGTGTGTGTGCGTGTGAAACACGTTGCGGTAAAATCTTGAACCTAATTATTTAGCATGAATGAATGATGATATATTTGTGAAAATGAGAACGTAGGAATCAGTTCTAATAGGTAAGAAGTTCTTACCTATTAAAACTTCTTACTAGAAGATTGAAAAGTCCAGGAAGTTGAACAAATGTCCTGAAAGAATTGTGAGCAAGGATGGGTACGTAAAACTTACATGTATTGGCATGTGAGTGATTTTTTTAAGTATATGAAGTAAATATTAAAGTCTAAATTTTGCTGATGAATTATTCCATTGCACGATTTGGCCGTTAAAGTAAGAAAGTGACTAGAAAAATGACTCAATGTTGGTTATTATTATTATTATTATTATTATTATTATTATTATTATTATTATTATTATTATTATTATTAGCTAAACTATAAACCTAGTAGTGGAACCAAGATGCTATAAACCCAGGAGCTGCACCAGGGAAAAATAGCCCGGTGAGGGAAGGAAAAAGGAAAAATACAAACTAAAAGAGAAGTAATGAACAATTAAAATAAAATATTTCAGAAACAGTAGCAGTATTAAAATAGATCTTTTATATATAAACTTAAAAAAACTTAGAAAATTATGAAGAGAAATAAAATGAACTTCCCATTAAAACCAATTATTATTCTCATATCAATGATGAAAAGACCAACTCTGACCTCAAATGCAATCACAGGAAATCCGCCATATCAGAAACTAAGCCACGAAATGAAGCTCTGTCAGAGTAATGGATTTAATAAGGCCAACTCTTAATTAGCAGCATTGCATGTTTATGAGGATCGTGTTAAAGATCTAATTCGGTCACTTACCTTCATTACAGGAGGTTATATAGGACAGGGCAAAGACAGCTGGTCTAAGAAGCCTTCGTTTGCTTATCCAATTAAACCAATCTTTGTTTACATGTTTTGTTATTCGATACGATGTAACTGTAATTATTATATATATTTGACTTTACAATCAGACAAAGTAATGCTTTTAGTTTGATTCATGCAGATAAAGTGTTTTATATTGTAATAAGGACACATTGAAATGACGAAGTTGAAATGGCATTCTTTATAAACTGATGGTTTGACAGTACGAAGCAGCACCAATTATTAGTCAGGGTTAAAAGAATACCTTTTAACCCTGTTATTAGTAATGTATAAAGAAAACAACAATACGAAAATAGGCAACGTAATTTTATAGAAATTGTATGCTATAAATCAGGGATCAATGATTTGAAGGAAAGTAAATGAAAAGACCTGTTGCAACAATATGAAAATGTATTGAATGTGAACAGTTTATTCAAATTCTACAAAGAAATAATATCATGAGATGTTAATAGTGGGAGTAGAACTGCTAATTATTACGCATTGGAACGATATTATTATTATTATTATTATTATTATTATCATTATTATTATTATTATTATTACTACTACTTGCTAAGCTACAACCATAGTTGGAAAAACAGAATGCTATAAGTCCAAGGGCTCCAAAAGGAGAAAATAGCCCAGTGAGGAGAGGAAATAAGGAAGCTATAAGTCATTCTTAGATCTTGTTATAAATAATATCTTCAAATATCATTTAGTAATTTCAACTTAGAAAAAGATGTTTCTACAATTATGTGCACTCAACAATTGTTTAATACATTCCTAAAGGCAGGAGTCCATTGTAGTTTGTGTAAAGAACTAGTGAAAGCGAAATCTCTTAATCATATATATACATATGAATTGGTAGTTACAATGGATTATCCACTCTTTAAATTAAGATGTTATTTGAATTCCCTTTAAAAAAGGGAAAAGAAAGCTCTTCACTCGGTCTTTAAAGTGTGTAATATTATATGCGGTAAAAGCATCAACGGATTCTGCCGATAGAAAGATAAATATTTAAACCCGGAATTATTTATTGATTATGCAAAAATACTTTTAGTTTGCCAACAGAAAGTTATAAAACGTTCTCAACAACCTGGATCTTGAAAGCCACAGCCTTCCCAGTAAAGAATATTTCATAGTTGATTTTTGAACACCAGTTCTTATGCAAAAGCCCTATTTACATGGTTCAACCTCATCCTCTACTGTAGGTGCAGTTTCATAAGATGCAGCTTTTGCTTTGAGAAGATGCTCTGAATATCTCGGAATCTTTCCCAATTACTTTCAAGTTAGTTCGAGCATATTTCGCATTTCACATTCGTTATCGTAAACAACCAGCAAAACTCAGATAGAATTGCTATTTCCTTCGCTGAGGTTTTCCCTCAGTCAGGTTGCCATTCAGAATTAAAATTGCAACTCTTCCATCAAGTAATATGATACGCCATTATCAAGAATTTGCAAGAGGCTAATGCCAGGATTCAATTATGCAAAAGAGCTTTTAGGATAATTTTATTGACCTTTCTCGCTGCCAGCGATATTTTGCGTTGTTATATATTTACTAGTGTACGTGACCCGTCAGAAATGACAGCTAAATATTATGTACATATGTACACTAACGTTCATGCAGCCCCCTCTGACCAGGATATGACTACTCCCTCTCATCACTACCCGAGAGATGGAGAGACCTGAGCGTGACCGGAAAGAAATATCTCTCTATCTATTTCTATCTATCTATCTACCTACCTGTATATATATATATACATATATATATATATATATATATATATATATATATATATTTATACATATATATAAATATAAATATATATATATATATATATATATATATATATATATATATATATATATATATATATACACACACAACTAGAACCAGCCACTTGCTCTTTATTTTATAAGGTAAATTCCACAAGCTATTTTTCTATTTTTACAGCATTTCTAAATGTGTTTCTTATTTGTAATATTTTGGATATGAGCCATAAATTGATATGCCTGAATTTATTGTGTATTTCGTTTGATTCTTTTTATCAACTTAATATTCACTTGTCAGTGTTTTGTATATTTTGCAATCATTATATATATATATATATATATATATATATATATATATATATATATATATATATATATATATATATATACAGTATATATATATATATATATATATATATATATATATATGTATATGTATATATATATATATATATATATATATATATATATATATTCATATATATATACACACATATATATATATATATATATATGTATATATATATACATATATATCTATATACATACATACATACATATATAAGAGCGAAGATAACACACCACCTCGATTATTTAATTATTTATTTATCATTATTTCTTCCCCTTGAATAAACCCCTCGAGAGATTAGACCTATATGGTGGGTGGTCTTTTTTTTCCGATGTCACTTCGTTCGGCGACACTTCCTCCACGTCTTTTTGTCCAATATAGGCACCGTTGACTATAATCTAAGCTTCGGTTTATGTAATTTGTTGCAAGTTTCAAAACCACGACATTAACTAACTTTTGCTTTATATACAAAACGACATAAGAAAAATCAAATAACTTTGAATTCATAACCCAAATGCATAAATTGTTTTCATTAGACTACAGGACTAAGCTTAAATTGTTTCCCCTTTTGACGCCCTCTTCCTCACTTGGACGTTAAAGCATTTAAGTACTTTTTTCGATTTTTTTTAACGCTCTGAGTTCTTTCAATAATATTTTTTTTTTTTTTTTTCATAAAAGTGGACCAATGTTGTCTCATACATACACATGTTTACAAAGTGAAATATAATAGTTAATACTAAATGGAAACTTATGAAAAACCCTTGCCCGATGGTAAAATATAAAGTAAACACCAGTTTCCCCACCCCTACTACATGTATTAGTAGAGGAAGAGATGAAGGAGAAGAATAAGAGAGAGAGAGAGAGAGAGAGAGAGAGAGAGAGAGAGAGAGAGAGAGAGAGAGAGAATACAACACCAGACCAAAGAAAGCCTGTTGCTGTTTTGCTGGATAACCGGGGGACGTCAGTGACAGGATACTCTCTTTCTATCCTGCCTGTCTCGGAACCCCAAACCGAGAGGTAGTCCTGAATCGGAAGACACCCAAGAGGAAGGATCCTCAACGGAGTCGATTTCTTAGGGCTTGACCCGACCCAGGACTCTCGGAAAACCCGAGTCTCTTTTCTTTAGGTTATCCAGGAAGAAACAGACATCACTGCCATTACTGGTCGGAAAATATTTTCCATTTAAGATAACTCAAACATTTTATGCAAATTTTATAGATTTGTTGATAAATTCATAATTTTTTTCAAAGATTAATAATTAAGAATTTAGTTGCCTTTACTACTAATTATTATTACAGCTATTTATGAATTTTACATTTATTTTTTATCAAATAAATCAGTAATAAGATGGGCAAGGAGAGGCACCCGAGGAGATACTACTGCTAGAGAGTCATTTGGTAATGTGATGGCAAGATAGTACTACATTGGATCCCTCTCTGGTTAAAGCTCATTTTTCCTTTGCCTAATTTTCGAGTCAACACAATATTAATCTCTCCATTAACTTTTAAAGGCCAAGACTGAATAACAATATTTTTTTATTCAAATTTGATTTGGAATAAAATAGTTTATTTTTAAAATCATTGATTAAAGATTTGGTGTTGTTGTACTCTACATAAAATGAAGAGAATATAAATAGATGGAGAGAGCTGACTCGAGCGGCCGACCCTTCAATACAATGGGAATGATGAGGTTGAAAGAAGAAGACAGTTACTTGAGTAGCTAAGCCAATCTATAGTCTATGCTTAAAACATTATTTATAAGAACAATATCATGTCGACTTTTCATTGGTCGGAAATTTAGTCTGAACACTGTCACTGAGATATGCTTTAAAGATAAAAGACTTTTCACCCTTAACTCCAATACTCATTTGTTAGGCCTA
>NW_027168481.1:477500-485000 GCF_036898095.1 Palaemon carinicauda | reverse complement strand
CCAAATATCTGATCATGAATTCATATACGGTTCAGTTGATTGCTTGCTTGTATCCATACCAACATTCAATGGTTTTCTTCCAGACAGACATACATTGATAATAAAAAATGACTCTTCGTCAAATTTGCTCTTAACTTTAACCTTTTAAACGCTTATAAACTCTTGCTATATGATTCGAGGTCTCTCTTCACTTTTCTAATCAACGCTGTATTATCTGTAAAAACAAACCATCCCACAACAAGCAATTCACGACTCATTTTTTTAGCACTGTGTTTCATCAAACAAAAAATCCTTTTTCTATCTGAATGTTTGTATCACTCCAGTATTAAAGATATCGAGCCATAACAGAGAACTAACGCAATTTTGTCTAAACCGTAATTTAAAAGATAAAAGTCAATCTCATACCTAACGATAATACAACATTCTTTACTTCCATTAAAAAAGCATTTTATCGCTCTGAGCAACGTATCACCCATATCATATATCATCATTACATTCCTTCTATTAAAGGCTTTATATAATGCCTGATCACATAACTATTTCACAAATATCAGACAAACACACGCACACACACACACACACACACACACATATATATATATATATATATATATATATATATATATACATACCAATAGATATATATGTATATATATATATATTTGTGATTCTTATTTTTTCAAATATCGATACTTAAATATTTATAGCGTGCTACGCGGTATATCTTAGCCATCCATGTTTGCCAACGGTTATACTCGTGTAAGCGGATGAGCAACTTGGGGGGTTAATGAGAGCTTTGGGTGTGAAGGAAATGTTCCCCTAAATCTCAATAAAGTCACTGGCTGCAGGGTGACAGAATGGGCAAATGGTCTCTTTGGCTTCTACTCCTGATACCTGACAGTTGATCTTACTAGAATTAATAAAGACTGACAGGGGTCACTTGCCTTTGTTACATAGGCATTGCACATCGCAAGGAACTGGCTATCCTTTGATGTATCTAGCCAATGACTCCTATATATATTTAGTCAGGTATGGATAGAGAAGATGAAAGAATGGCCTCCATTCCAGGGCGTAGCAGGATGCTAAGAATCTCCTGGTTTATAAACACTAAAGAAAAATTTAAAATAGGTACTTGGAATGTTAGAACCATGAATCAGATTGGGAAGTTACAGCAAGTGGAGAGTGCATTTATGATATATAGTTTGAATATATTGGCCGTAAGTGAAACACATTGTAAGGGGATTGGTAAGGAAACTTTTGACCAAGGGAATATATATATTTCCTCCGGAAGATCAGATGGAGTTAGAAGAGAAGGGGTAGGAATGATGATGACACCAAGAGCAGAAAAGGTTTTAACCTAGGGGAGATCTGTAAATAGTAGATTGTTGCTAGCCAAGTTCAAATTAAAGCAGTGCAATATGAGTATTATAGTTTGCTATGCCCCAACAAATGATTCCCCTGAAGAAAGGAAAGATGAATACTATGAAGAACTGCAGAGGATAATAGTTGAGATCCCTAAGAGAGATATGAAAATTGTGATTGGTGACTTGAATGCTAAAGTTGGAAGAAATAATCAAGGGATAGAGAATGTGATAGGTGTCGAGGGTCTTGGCGAAGTTGCAAATGAAAATGGAGCACATTTCATAAGTTTATGTTCAGCAAGCAACCTTGTCATTGGAGGTACTCTGTTCTAACATAAGAACATCCACAAGTATACATGGAATTCACCATGTGGCAATTACAAAAATCAGATAGATCACATTGCCATTAATAAACAGAGAAGGAGGATTCTGAGAAATGTAAGAAGTTATAGAGGTGCAGATATTGGTAGTGATCACCAGCTCCTCATTGCCACGCTGAAATTAAAACTGAAAGCACCGTACAGAAAGATAGATAGAATACCTAGGATTTATACAACTAAGCTTCGAGAGGAAGAGCACAGAAAAACATTTGCAATTGAATGTAGGAATCGATTTGCAGTCTTAGAGACTTTAAGAGACGGAGAATAGAGAATTAATGAAGAATGGTGTGATATTAAGAACATATATCAGTCGGTTGGTAGTGAAGTCTTAGGACAAACAGTTACAAGGAGAAAGCCTTGGATATCGAATGATACTTGGGATACTATAAAAAGGAGACAAAGACAGAAATTGATTGTTGAAAGTTTTCAAGGAAGTAATGAAAATTATAAGGTATAGCATGCTGAGCATTCCAGTATTGACAGCGAGGTCAAAAGAAAAGCCAGGAATGACTGGAGAGAGTATTTACACAGTAAAGCAGATGAGGCCAACAAAGCTATGAATTCAGGAAGTGGCTATGGTGTGAGAATTGTTCATAAAATCATTAATGAAATCTCGACTGGGGTAAAGAAGAAGAAGCATTCACCCATCAAAAAGAGAGATGGCTCTTTTATAACAACAGAAGAAGAAGAAAGACAATATTGGATGGAACATTTTAGTGCGGTTATGTATAGTACATATGAAGGGAATAATTTGATTGATATACCTGAAACCGAAGATGACCTTGATGTGCCCATGAATCAATTCAGTGTGTTTGAAGTCGAAGCTATCCTAGAAAAACTAAAGAGACGGAAAGCCCCTGGATACGATGGAATAACTGCCGAGATGATACTGGCCGAAAATGAAGTGGCTCCCAGACTACTTACAAGATTATTTTGTAGAATGGGGCATGAAGATGTATAACCTGATGAATGGAAGTTAGGATGTTGGTGAAAATAGCTAGAAAGGGGGACCTGACTGATTGCAATAATTACAAAGGCATAACACTTACGTCAGCTGTTATGAAATTATATATTGTGCTTATTCTTAAGAGACTGGAGAGAAAGATTGATGAAAAGCTGAGAGATGAACTAGCACGATTTAGAAAAGGTAGAAGTTGCACTGACCAAATTCTCATTTTGAGACAGGTTGTACAGCAATGCGTAGAATATAGAAATTCCCCTTTGATGGTATTTGTGGACTATGAAAAAGCCTTTGATAGTGTGCACCGGCACGATTTTGTGGAGAGTCCTGTGTTATTATGGAATTCCTCTTAAATATGTAAATTTGATTAAATCTGTTCATGAGCAAAGCAAGTGCAAAGTTGATGTTAATGGAGTCTTATCAAGTGAGTTTGTAGTGAACAGCGGAGTACTCCAAGGGAATGTGTTGTCACCTAAGCAGTTTATCCTCCTCATGGACTTAGTAATGTGTAGAACAGTGAAAGATGGTGTAGAAGGGTTGGACTGGATTGGTGATAGGAATTTAGCAGACCTAGAGTATGCTTATGATGCCGTCCGTCTTAGCAGAACACCACAGGATTTGCAATGGTTGCTTACCAGAATGCAGGAAATATCACAAGAGGTGGGGCTGAAGATAAATAGAGGAAAGACAGAGATGATGAGAACAGAATATGCAATTGAAGATGAAATATCATTGGAAGGGGAAAGGATTAATGAGGTAGGATGATTCTGGAGTTATAATCACACCACCATGTAAACTAGCAACATGACATTTCTGTATTTAAGACAGTCCATTAAACCCTATTCTCTCTCTCTCTCTCTCTCTCTCTCTCTCTCTCTCTCTCTCTCTCTCTCTCTCTAAATTCATTAGTTGATCTTTACTGCCATATCTGGACTGAGGGTAGTAATTACTGTGCAAAAAGAAAAACCCAGTTAATATTTTCTATGTGGTCTCTATAAATCATAATCATACATTTTTTTTTATATATATATATATCGATCACTTCCAAGCGAATTTCTTCAGGATTTCCAAAGGAGTTCTTGAAGAACTCGTCCGGAGACTTAAGGCGGAATTCAAGTAATATGATTAAAATAAGGTTTACAACTTAATAAAAATAAATATTCTTTAAAAATTACCATTGTGAATTAGTTTTTATTGTGAAGGTATTTTCAATTCCTAAAATGGGCGTTTAAAAGAGTCAACGATGTCTAATTGCTTATAAATTTACATAGCTATATCGGAAATTTTGAGTTGAAAGCAATACTCCAAAATTCTCTCCGTCTTCAGGAATATGATATGATGATTAAAATCTTTTTTACGGCGTCTCATTCTACCTTGAGGCGTCAGTGACCCTAGCAGTTATAACGCCGCCTAGTGTCAATGACCTTTGTATTTGTGACACTTGGCAACCTAATTAATCTTTAAATATGACCATATATATGTCCTATTTTGTATCTATATATATATATATATATATATATATATATATATATATATATATATATATATATATATATATATATATATATATATATATATAGTCCACATCAAAAGGTCATAAGCCAAAGATCCTGTCTCGTAAGTCTTATTTTTCAAGTCATCAGATAGCATCTCTGCAACTTTTAATGTTGATCCAAGCAAACTCTCTGTAGTCAAATGAAAATGTCTTTTATGCAACTCATCCAATAAGGCAGAAAACCTTGAAATGGCGGTTCTTAAGCTAGTGACATCATTTTCTTGAAGAAAAATTGCTTGCATATTCACTTCTACAACTACGTTGCTCGATGTAATAAAAACGTCTTCTTGTCTTTCAACTATAGTGCCATATTTAAAATTTATACTTTTACATTTAGAGCTCATCCCACACGAGAAAAATGTCTGAGCGAACAATATCACTCCCAACAACAAAAAATTCATCTTGGAAACCTGTAACGAGAAAAATATATGTAATTACTCCTGTATTAAGAAGAAAACTTTTAATCACATAAAATAAAAAAGAATTTTCCCTCACTTCTTTCCCTCTTTTCTTTTCTGTTTTTTTTTGTTTTGTTTTTTTTTAATTTCTTATGTGAGCCAATGGTACTATTCTCTCATCCGTGGGTTGGGATACGTTTTGAACTCTAAACCTATTGGCCGTTAATGTTTCCAAAATGTTAAATGGGCCTTCAAACTTAGGTGTTAGTTTATAATTGAGTCCTTTACGCACATTGATTTGAATATAAACGTTATCACCCACGGTATATGTTTTAGTTGGCTTCGCTATTTTATCATGATTCCTTTTCATTATGATTTGTGATTCTTCTAAATTCTTTCGAAGGATATCATATCGACTTATACTTGCATTTATACATTCTTTTAAAGGATTTGATAGATTAGTTGTAGGCATTAATACATGGAAAGGCGTTCTAACTGGGGTACCATACTATGCTTCATGCGGTGACATTTTAATTGATATATGATATGAATGATTCAGAGTACTCAGTGCCGCCGCTATTGCAATATCCCAGTTGGGGTCTGATCCCCCTAGTGTTTCTCTTAATATATTTAAAATCTTCCTATTTGCTCTTTCCACTAGCCCATTCGACTCTGGGTGATATATCATGGTATTTATTTTCTTTATGCTGAGGAATTCACACAATGAGGTAAGAAAGTGATTATTAAATTCTCCACCCGAGTCTGAGATTATCATGTGTGGAATTCCATGTTTACAAATGTAACACTCGTAAAACTTCCTAGCGCATTCAATCGCAGTTTTAGTTTTAAGCGCTATTAGTTCTGTATATCGAGTTAAAGCATCTATAATTACTAAGAGGTGCTTATTTCCTCTGTCTGACTCGTAAAATCCTGTTAACAAATCTAAATGTATTCTTTCAAAGGGTTGATTGGGCACAGGATAAGCCCCTAGGCTGACAGGTGTTTTCGTATGCCCTTTGTTTTCCTGACATGTGCGACAATTAGCTATGTGTCTTTTTATATCTGTAAGCATCGTATGCCAATAAAACAATGATTTGGCTTTCTGTGACATTAATGAGAACCCCGGGTGTCCATGTAATGGATTTGAATGCAACCAATTCAGGACAGTGGAAATAAGTGAGATTGGTACTACTACCTGGTCGTTAGTTACATGTGGTGTATTGCGGGTTTTCCTTGTCACAGTCCTACACAGAATATTATCTTTGATTATATAATTCTGCTGGTTATACTTTATATATCCCTTTTCCTTATGATTGCCTTTCAAAGCATTTATAATTGTTTCTATTTTCTGATCTTTTCTTTGCTCAGTCTGTAACAATTCAGCGCTCCAGCCTAAATCTTCTTGTTCAGATATCGTTTTAACAATAGGCATGGATGTTGATATATCTATTGATTCAGCTAAAGGCTCCGTACAAGATGACACAGGGTTGCGTGATAATGCATCCGCAATGATATTTGCTTTCCCAGGTAAATACCCGATTCTTGCGCCAAAATCTTGAATGATCAAATGCCACCTGGTGAAAGCCTTTAAGTAAGTCCAAACTGGTAAAATATTTATTCTGACCTAACAAAGACAAAATATCGTCAGTACATGGCACTGGGAATCGATCAGGGATCGTCTCCTCGTTTAGACGACGGAAGTGGACGCAGATACGCCATGTTCGATCTTTTTTCGGTACAACCATTAAAGGAAAATTATAAGGGCTGTTTGATTTCCTAATGACTCCTTCGTCTAGCATTTTACCTACTTCATCATTTATTTCATTCTGGAATTTCATAGGGAGTCTGTACGAGGGTACATAGATAATTTACTGCTTGTCCTTTAACCTTATTTGATGCTCGATCACATCTGTTTTTCCTAAGGATCCATCCGTAGTGGAAAAAACATCATGATATTTAGTCAAAAGTCCAAAAATTTTCTGCTGAATTTCTTCGTGTTGAATGTCTTTATTGATTTTATTTTTAATAGACCGTAAAAGGGATTCATCCGCAACTGATTGAGAGTGATTGATCTCAGCAACGATAAGAATACGATGTTTATAAACTTCTACATCCAAGATATGTTGATTTTTGTGAATTACTAAAGTGTTATTTAAATGATTACAGACTTCAATATTACACTGTTGATGTGAGCCTACTGTATAAATAGCTTGTGTGACAGACAATCCGTTAGTTTTCAAAGTGTCGGAAAGGATTAATATTTCAGATCCCGGTAATGTTTTCTTTATTTGCACTATTAAATTCGAAGGTACGTTTGGCTCGATAGATTGCGTGCAAGATGATATTACGGGTGAACGAGAATTCTGCTGGGTCGCGTATATTATTTCTTTATTAGTGAGACAAGTTATTGGTTCTTCAACGTACGTTACGGTTACATTTGTCGTCTCCTTTTTATCCAAAACTGATTTTAAGGTATTAGAAGACTTATAGAATTTCCCTTTGATACACACGCCGTGCTTGGCAGGGGCTAAGATAATGTTTTGATTTCCCATAGATGGGTATCCTATAATTTCAGCTGGATACATATCAATGTTTTGTACAACAACAAATGTATCGGCAAACGTGTGTTTACCGACATTGAATTGAACATGAGTTATGCCTATGACATTTAATTCATTATTTCCTATACCCGAGAGTCTAACTCCGGATTTTTCAATCGGAAAGTTTGAAAACAACAAATGATGTGTCTTCAAATCCATGATATTACGTGGACTACCAGAGTCAAAAAATAACGTAAAGGATTTGTGTTCTAAATTTACAGCATATAAGGTTAGTCGTAACTCAT
>NW_027168481.1:455000-472500 GCF_036898095.1 Palaemon carinicauda | reverse complement strand
TTCTCATATCTGTTTTCTCAAGCTTTGCTTCCTCTTCTCTTCTTAAAGCCCAAGTTTCTGATTCTTTAATACTTTGGTAATTTCACCTTAAAGAAATCGCTCTTTTCTGAGAAGGCCGAAGACCTGTTACACAATGATGGAGACGGATCAAGCACTTGGCTGGATAGATTTATAGTAATGGCGTAACTGTCGTACAAACAAAGATTTCGCCAGTCAAAAAGAGTAATTTTGAATTGTATAGGACTTCTTATAGCACTTCTGTAGACATGCTCTTCGCACTCCCCAAGAGAGATTAGTTCACCAACCTTTCAACTGGGCTCCACAAGTCACTAGAAGAGTTGGAATACCCCGGCCTACATAGCTGAGGATTATGAAATGTTAAGTGGGATATGATGAATACAGAAGTATTGATTTAAAAGCTCAAAATAGAGACGACAGGCAAAATCTAACAAATCCCCTTTGTGTCAATAGGCGTTGGAGATGATGATGGTAGGACTTGTATTAGGAGTTGACGTCTTTTATGATAGCTTCGACTCCAACTACACTGAATTCATTCATTGGCGCATTAAGGTCTTCATCAAATTTAGGTCTATAAATCAAATTATTCCCTTCGTATCTCCTATTTATGACCTCACTTTGCTACCATAGAGATTTCATTAATATTTCTATGAGCGATTCTTACACCTTAGCCCCTTCCTGAACTCATAGCTTTGTCAGCCTCATTTACTTTCCTGTCTAAATATTCTCTCCAGTCATTCCTGGTTTTTATTTTGACCTCGCTATCGATACCAGAATACTTACCAAGATCTACCTTGTAATTTAAATTACTTCCTCCAAATCTCTCAACAATCAATATCTGTCATTTTCTCCTTATTATAGAATCCCAAGTATTATTTGATATCCATGGCTTTCTCCTCGTAACTGCATGTCCCAAAACTTCACTACCAACAAACTGATATCTGTTGTTAAAAAACACCATTCTTCATTAATTGTCTGCTCTTGGTCTCTCAAAGTCTCTAAGACTGCAAATCAATTCCTACATTCAATTGCAAATGATAATTTGTGCTCATCTTCCAGAAGCTTGGTTGTATCAAAGCTAGGTATTCTATTAACAACCAAGTTTCTACATTTATGTTGTATGCTTTCAGTTTCAATTTCACTGTGGTAAGGAGGAGCTGGTGATCGCTATCAATATCTGCACTTTTTTAGCATCTTACATTTCTCCTTCTCTTTTTACTAATGGCGATGTGATTTATTTTTTATTTTTTAATTGCTATATACACACACACACATATGTATGTATATATATATATATATATATATATATATATATATATATATGTATATATATTCATATATATATATATATATATATACATACATATATGTATATAAATATATATATATATATATATATATATATATATATATATGTATATATATATATATATATATATATATATATATATATATATATATATATATATATATATAGTTTTGCCAATAGAAAGAAATATTAAACACCTTGAGTTTTCGAGATAAATGTAGTATTACCAAGACTGTTGAGTACTTTTCTGTTTGTGAGGTTTTCATCTTCATACCTTATCACCATAGTTTTAAAACCAAAGACAACAAACATAATTATCAATTAAAACATTAGATAATTGTTGGTATTTGTTTACAAGAGCACAGTCTCCATTTACTCCCAAATTATGCAGTCCTGCAGCTCTCTTCTTTTCGTACAGTAATTAGGAGGTTCTTTAAATGTTGGGAAAGCAAAAAATAGCAAGGTATGGTGGAGGTGAGGGGGAGGGATTCGTAGAGGAGGTACTAATCGACCGGGAAGCGATATCATCAACATAGTCAACAAAGAGAAGTTCGTGACATCAGTATACATTTGGTATATATTCAAAATATATACTAAGTTAAAAATGGAGTAATTACTCAAAAGTGTCACTATTTGTGAAATGTATATTTTACAATAGGTAAATATTTTATATAAATCATAGTAAAGTTTTTTTTTTTTAAAGAAACTATTTTACGAATGACTGGGTTTCCCAGACAACGTTTGACTACACTAACGCCATCTATTGACCACTGCCTAAGGATACCTGCCAATTTCCCCCCAATGAAAACAGTCATACGCTGCAAAAATAGTCATTCTCGTAAAAAGTTTCTTTAAAAAAAAAATAATATTTATTGTCAAGTATTACCAAATAAAATATACAAATCACAAATAGTGATACTTTTGAGTAATTGATCTATATTTTAAATTAGTATATATTTGGAATACAGTATATACCAATGTCCGCTGACGTCACGAACTTATCTGTGATTGACTCTGTTGACGATGTCGGTTCCAGGTCGCTTAGTACCTCCTCCACCAACCCTTCCCCCTACCGCAACATTTGCTATTTTTTATTTATTTTTTTTTTTTTTTTTTGCATTTAAAGAACCTCCTGATTACTGTACAAAAAGAGGAGAGCTGTATGAATGCATAATTTTGGAGTAAATGGAGAGCGTGCTCTTTTAAACAAATACCTAATTAAAACTAGAAATTAGACGAAATTAAAAACCTAAAACCTTTAAAAATATAAAGATAAAATTGTAACTGAAGAACAAATGATAGATATAATAAATCGTAAGTAGAAACATATTAGGCTTACAAAACCATCATCATCATCAGTATGTTTTGGTAAATTCACCACATAAGCCTACCACCAGTATGTTATGATAGCTGTTGTGTACATCTTGTTATTGGTCGCATAAAATTCGTCCAATAATATGAATTTGTCGTTGCCAGAATCCGTTTTCCGAGGTCAGGAAACCGTTCTTCTTTATTGACCAAACTCGCTTTCTAAGCCATTTTCTAATCCTTCTTTCTAGTTGTGCCACTCTTCTTTGGGCCTCTTTATTTCCTCATCCTTTCTTCTTATCTAACTGATTTTATTATTTCATGAGCGCATTTAAAGTGTCTAACTGTCTATACATGTCTGAAACACTTGGGATTTCCTCTGCTCCTTTCTTGTTGCTCCTCACTTTATTCAGAGGAACTTTTGCACACAACAAAATAACCCATCGATATCTTCCGTTTTCTTTATCGTCCTCAATAGGGATTTTAGGACGAGAGATTTTTATATAATCAATTATCTATAATTATAGAAATGATTGAATCTCCGAAAAAATATGAATTAATTTGTTAAATATATCATTTAATCCAATGAAAACAGTGATTCTTAAATTTGGGAGTTAAATGATAAAAATTTCACATGATAATTTTTAATGTTAAGATATTGCAAACTTATTTTGATCTGTAGTGAGCAGGAAACAAGCAAGTTATATTTATTCCTTTCATTGCATTATCTTATTTTTTGTGTAAACCAACATTCATACTATCATTGTTGTTAGAGATACTGTGCAACAGGTGTCTATGGGACTTTTAAGTTCTGACTATCAGGTTTATTCCTTTGAGCATGACAAAAATCTTTATTGTCTTAAAGAAAATTTAATATAGATTTTTTTCCCGTTCTACCTTAAACTCATTTGGGATAAACATAGTTACATCAACCAGTTGTGTTATTTACCCTTTTTTATGTTCCGGTTATTCATGGCCGTCTTCTGTACCATTCATTGCAACAGCTCTATGCAAGGAAGGATTTTGCAACATATCCACTCAGTCTTGTATTTGTTCTCTTTACTTTCCAAAATGTTCTCTTGTAACTTGCTTTTACTTTGATTATGTTTAACCTTGCTTTCATTATTAGAGAGAAACTTGAAAGTGTATTATATGTTGCAAAGAAACTCTTTTTTATTTGTTAGACTACTGTGAACATGAGGATGGAATTAGCCTCAATAAAATAAGAGCACATCATAATTACTTGTGTAAATAGTGAAAACCGCCACAGTATTTAATCCTATCAGCAAATTTTTCTTAACCTATTCATATTTTCAAGTTCATCCTCTTTTTAATTTTTTTTTATGATTCATATATTATTAATACTTTAGTTTTTCTATTTCTATTTCAATGCAATGAACCTCAAACAACAATATATATATATATATATATATATATATATATATATATATATATATATATATATATAGATATGTGTGTGTGTGTTTGTTTGTGTTATTATTATTATTATTATTATTATTATTATTATTATAAGTAATTGCTAAGCTACAACCCTAGTTGAAAAAGCACAATTCTATAAGCCCAAGGACTCCAGCAGGGAAAGCAGCCCAGTGAGGAAAGGATACAATGAAAATTAAAATGTTAAAGAGGAGTAACAAGATTAAAATAAATATCTCCTTTATGAACTATAAACACCAACAAAACAAGAGGAAGAAAAATAAGATAGAATAGTGTGGTCCAGTGTACCCTCAAGCAAGAGAACTCTAGTCCAAGGCAGTGGAAGACTATGGTACAGTGGCTATGGCACTACCCAAGACTAAAGAAGAATGGTTTGATTTTGGAGTGTCCTTTTCCTAGAAGAGCTGCTTATCATAGCTAAAGTGTCCCTTCTACCCTTACCAAGATTAAAGTAACCACTGAACAATTACAGTGCTGTAACCCCTTGGGTTAAGAAGAATTTTTTGGTAACCTTAGTGTTGTCAGGTGTATGAGTACAGAAGAGAATATGTAAATAATATGCTAGACTATTCGGAGTGTGTGTGTGTGTGTAGTCAAATAGGAAAAATGAACCGTAACCAGAAAGGATGATCCTATATAAAGATAAAATTGTAACTGAAGAACAAATGATGTATATGATAAATCGTAAGTAAAAACATAGTAGGGTTGAAAAACCGAAAGCTTTTACTTGATTGATATTGCGAATGAGTTTGTAGCAAAGAATCATCATCGTCAGTGTGCTTTGGTAAATTCACCCCATAGGCCTACCGGCATTTTATGATAGCTATTGTGTACATTTTGTTATTGGTCACATAAAATTCGTCATAAAATATGAATTTATCGTTACTAGAATCCGTTTTCAGAGATCAGGAAACCGTTCTTCTTTGTTGTGCAAACTCGTTTCCTAAGCCCTTTTCTAATTTCCTTCTTTCTAGTTGTGCTCTTTTCCTTGGCCCTCTTTATTTCCTTATCTTTTTTTCTTATCTAACCGATTTTATTATTTCATTAGCGTATTCAAAGTGTCTAACTGTCTATACATGTCTGAAACACTTGGGATTTCCTCTGCTCCTTTCTTGTTGCTCCTCACTTTATTCAGAGGAACTTTTGCACACAACAAAATAACCCATCGATATCTTCCGTTTTCTTTATCGTCCTCAATAGGGATTTCAGGACGAAAGATTCTTGTATAATTAGTTATGTATAATTATAGAAATGATTGAATCTTCGGAAAAATATGAATTAGTATGTTAAATATATCATTTAATCCAATGAAAAAAGGGAATTTCAAATTTGGGAGTTAAATCATAAAAAATTCACATAATAATTTTCAAAGTTAAGATATTGTAAACTTATTTTGAACTGTAGTGAGCGTGAAACACGATAGCTATGGGCAGGTTGTCATGAGGTTTAACGATTTTATTTTTGGTGTAAACCAACATTTTCTCGATCATTGCATTTAAAGTTATTTTGCAACAGGTGTCCATGGGACCTTTAAGTTCTATCTATTAAAGATTCAGACTGTAAGGTTGTATTTCCTTGAGCACAACAAAAATCTTTAGTATCTTGAAGAAAGTTTGATATTAATGTTATCCCGGTCTACCTGGAACTCAGTTGAGATAAACTTAGCTACCTATAGTTAACTTCTTAAGCGAAGAAGAATTGATTGGTAATATCAGTGTTGTCAAGTGTACGAGGAAGGAGCAAAATGTGTAAAGAATATGCCAGACTATTTTGTGTATGTGTCGAGAAAGAGGTAATGAGCCGTAACCAGAGAGATGGATCGAATATAGTACTGTCCGGCTAGAATATAGGTGGTAACATAAACGTTTAACAGATTCTTAAGTTGGTAACGATACACCCTTGTTTACTCTCATTTTCGTAAAAAGATTCAATTATAACATCACTTACTTCCTGGTACTCTCGACGATGCATCATGCGTAAGACCTCGTGCGGAGGCTCCTTCAAGTAACCCCCTCTAGATCTACCTCCCCCCCCTTGGTCTACCCCTTTCCCTAGATCTACACCTTCCCCTAGATCTACCCAGTCTTCTAGGTCTACCCCTTCCCCTAGGTCTACTTCACCCTACGTCCACCCCTTCCTTTACGTCTACCCCTCCCCCACGGTCTATCCCTTCCCCTAAATCTTCCCCTTCCCATAAGTCTATCCCTTCCTCTAGGTCTACCCTTCCCCCTTGGTATACCTCTTACCCTAGGTCTACCCTTCCCCCTTGGTATACCTCTTACCCTAGGTCTACCCTTCCCCCTTGGTATACCTCTTACCCTAGGTCTACCCTTTTCTATAGATCTACCCCTTCCTCTAAGTCTACCCCTTCCTCCAGGTCTCCTCCTTCCTTTAGTTCTACCCCACACCCTTTTGTCTACACTTTCCCCTTGGTCTACCCTTTTAACTAGGTTTTCCACTTCCTCTAGGTCTACTCTTTCCTTAAGGTTCACCCTTCCCCTAGGTCTACCACTTCCCTAAGTTTACCCTTTATTCTAGTACTATCCCTTCCTGTAGGTGTACAGCTTCCCCTAAGTTTACCCCTTCCTCCAAGTTTAAAACCCCATTTGGTCTACTCCTTCTGCCTAGATCAACCCCTCCCCTAGGTCTCCCACTTCCATAAGGTCTACCCCTTCCTCTAGGTCTACCCCTTTCCATAGGCTTTTGCCTCCCTTAGGTCTACCCCTTCCTCTATGTCTACTCCTCACCTAGGTGTACCCTTTCCTTTAGATGCATCACTCCTACCTTGGTCTACCCCTTCCCCAAGGTCTACCCCTTTTTCTAGATCTACACCTTCCCTTAGGTCTAGGTCTACCTCCCCTTGGTCTACCCCTCCCCCTAGGTCTACCCCTCCCCTAGGTCTACCCCTTCACCCAAGTGTACCCCTTCCCTAGGTCTATCCTCCCCCTAGGTCTACCACTCCTCTAGGTCTACCCCTCCCTTAGATCTACCCCCACAAGGTCTACTCCTTCCTCTAGGTATACACCTTCTTCTATGTCTACCCCTCCCTCCTTGGTCTACCGCTTTTGTTCTACCCATAACCCCTAGGTCGACGCCTCACCTTTTCGTACCCCTTCCTCTATGTCTACCCCTTTTTCTAGGTGTACCCCTAACTTAGGTCTACGTCTTCCTCTAGGTCTACCCCTTCCTCTAGGTTTACCTGTTGCAACTTGGTGTATCTCTTCCATAGGTCTACCCCATCCTTTAGTTCTACCCCTCCCTGAGGTCTACCCCTTCCTCTAGGTCTACCCCATCCTCTATATCTACCCCCTCCCTTTTGTTTATCCTATCCTTTTTGTCACGTCTCCTTCCTTGGACTACTCCTTCCCCATGTGTACCCCTCCCTAGGTCTACCCCTTTTTCTAGCTCTACACATTCCCCTAGATATACCCCTCTCCTAGGTCTACCCTTTCTTCTGGGTCTACCCCTTCCTCTGGTCTATCCCTTCCTCTGGTCTATCCCTTCCTCTAAGTCTACCCCATCCCAAATGACTACCCCTCCCCTAGGCCTACCTCGTTGTTTATATCACCCCTCCTCCCTTTGCCTACTCTTTCCCCTAAGTCTATCCCTTCCTTTAATTCTACCCCTTCCTTGAGTCTACATTCCCCTAGGTATACCCGTCCTAAATTGGTCTACCTCTCCCCTAGGTCTAACCCATCGTTTAGGTCTACCTCTTCCTCTAGGTCTACCCCTTTCCCAAGGTCTACCCATTCCACATGGGTATCTCATCCTTTATGTCACCCCTCCTTCCTTGGTCTACTCCTTCCCCAAGGTCTAACCCTCCACTAGATCTACCCCTTCCTATAGTTCTATCCCTTCCATTAGTTCTACCCCTTCCCTAGGTTTACCCCTTTCACTATGTCTACCCCTTCCCCAACGTCTACCCTTTCCCTATGGGTATCCCATCCATTATGTCACACCACCTTCCTTGGTCTAATCCTCCCCCTAGGTCTACCCCTTCCCTAAGGTCTACCCCTATCCTAGGTATTATCCACCCTCTAGGTATACCCCTATCCTAGGTATTATCCACCCTCTAGGTATACCCCTCGTTCCTTGGTCTACTTATTTTCTCAAGTCTACTCCTCTCTTAGGTCTACCTTTTTTCCCATGTCTACCCCTTACTCTATGTCTACCCCTTTCCCAAGGTTTACCCATTCCCCTTTAGTATCCTATCCTTTATGTCACCCCTCCTTCCTTGGTGTACTCCTTCCCAAGGTCTACCCCTCCCTTAGATGTACCCCTTCCTCTAGTTCTACCCCTTCCACTAGTTCTCCCCTTTCCACTAGTTCTACCCCTCCCCTAGGTCTACCCTTTTCACTAGGTCTACCCCTTCCCCAAGGACTATCCCTTCCCTATGAGTATCCCAATACTTTATATCACACCTCCTCTTTGGTCTACCCCTTACCCTCTGTCTATCCCTTCCCCTAGGTCTACCCTTCTCCTAGGTATTACCTTTCCTCTAGGTCTACCCCTCACTCCTTGGTCTACCCATCCCCTCAAGTCTACTCCTCCCTTTGGTCTACCCATTGCCCCAAGTCTACTCCTCCCTTTGGTTTACCCCTTCCCCTATGTGTACCCCTTCTTCTAGGTCTACCCCTTTCCCAAGGTCTACCCCTTCCCTATGGGTATCCCATCCGTTATGTCATCCCTCTTCCCTTGGCCTACTCCTTCCCCTAGGTCTACCCTTGCCCTAGGGCTACCCCTTCCTCTAGTTCTATTCTTTCCCCTATGTCTACCCCTTTTTCTAGGTCTACCCCTTCCCCAATGTCTACCCATTCCCTAAGGGTATCTCATCCATTATGTCATCCCTCCTCCCTTGGCCTACTCCTTCCCCTAGGTCTACCCTTGCCCTAGGGCTACCCCTTCTTCTAGTTCTATTCTTTCCCCTATGTCTACCCTTTCTTCTAGGTCTACCCCTTCCCCAAGGTCTACCCATTCCCTATGGGTATCCCATCCATTATGTCATCCCTCCTCCCTTGGCCTACTCCTTCCCTAGGTCTACCCCTTCGTCTATGTGTACCCCTTCCTCTAGGTGTACCCATCCCCCTTGGTCTACCCCTTCTTCTAATCTTCCCCTCCCCTATGTCTACCCCTTCCTATAAGTCTATCCTTCCACTAGGTCTACCCCTCTCCTTTGGCATACCCCTTCCCCTAGATCTACCCCTTGGTCTACCCCTCCCCTAGGTATTACCCTTTCTCAATGTCTACCCCTCGGTCCTCGGTCTACCCATTCTCCAAGTCTACTCCTCCCTTAGATCTACCCTTTCCCCTAGGTCTACTCCTCCCCTAGGTCTATCCCTTCATCTAGGTCAACCCCTTCCCATAGGTCAACTCCCCCTTCAGTTCTACCCCTCCCACGCCTTCCCTGAGCACTTATCCATTCTCATATTTCAATTTTTATTTTTAGCTTTAATTCAGTAATGGCGGGACCTGATAAAGGAAACGGTAATACAAAGAAGCTTGTAAACGCCTCATTACAAGTAAGAAAATACCTAAGTAAGAATCCCAACGAGTAGCTTACCAGTAATTGTTCCGGGAAATAATTTTGGCACAATATTGAAAAACTTGTTTTTACTGCAGCCTTTATATGAGTTTCCTCTAAATGGCTTTCTTTGGAAATGCGCTGAGAAGTGTGTCTATGTTGTTCCCGTTGATCACATTAAGAAAATAACTTTCACTATTGTTATATGTCTTGAGCGACAATATATATATATATATATATATATATATACATATATATATATATATATATATATATATATATTATATATATATATATATATATATATATATATATATATTATATATATATATATAATATAATTATGAAGATATATTGGCAGTTTCCGGTTTATCTCTTTCCTAAGTTCCTCCATTGAGAGTGAGGCGTCCTTTTTCTTCTCGCTAAGTTCAATATCATTTATATCTGTTTTATTCAATTCTCAATGAAATAACTAGATTCAGTTCTGACTCGGAAACCTTTACAATGAAAACAAAATGGTTTGATGGATATCAACACTATACTGTAGATAATATAAAAATGTATAATAATAAATTAATTTTGTTATTATAACCACACAAAGCAAAGATAAAATAATGATAATGTTAATAATTTCTAAAAAGTGGTAGTAAATATAGCATTCGAAATTATTATTTGTTCTCCCTTCAAAGTCAGAGTAAAAAAGGCAACCACTCTTAGGCCTTCACCATAGATATCACCTCTAGATACCGCGTTGGCCAATGTTAGGGCATACGTGAAGACTGCAGCCGTCTTCCCCCGATGAAAGGTCTATATATTTAGACGTTGGCTTAGTAGACATGTATAGGGGCTGCATGGCATTCAATGGAAATAATTGTCGCGTCACAGCTTATCGCAAAATAGGTGGATGCCGCTTCGAGGTTTACCTAGCCAATATTCAGATATGTTACACTGAATACTCAAACATATAAATAATATTAGCTATTTATGTATGTATACATTTATATTTACATACATGTATATATAAAGAACATGCAATCCATATATATGTATATATATATATATATATATATATATATATATATATATATATATATATATATATATATATATATATATAATGGCATTTTCGCTCCTAGAAAGCTTGAGGTATAGTAGAAAGGCGAAGGAAAGCAGATACTTCAGCATTTGGACAGTTTATTGGCTAAGCTTTCGGGAACAACATTTCCCATCATCGGAGCTAAAAAAGGGAATTTAAAACACGTTAGTCAATGAAATTCACTTAAAAAAGGCAAGAATTATAACTAATACATCGAAATACTTAAAAATTGAAGTGGATGAAATATAGTAAAAAATAATAAATTAAACTATATAAATCAAATAAAAAATTGAAAAATTAAAACATTAAATAAATGATATAGGAAAAGAGCAATATCAAAATCAGAACAAATACACAAAAAAACTTTAAAGAAGAATTCACAAAACATCATAGATATGGGAATCAAAATAATAAATACACAGAAATAACCTGGAGTAAAAGAAAAAAAAAAGACAAAATAAAATAAACTCTGGATAAGAAAGAAACACACCTAGTATGGAAAAATTCCAAGACAGGGACATGGAAAGACGGGGAGGTTTAGACGTTAGAGCATGTAAGTAATGGTTTGAAGATTAAGTGGGGAAAGTCGTTAGGCAATATGTAAAGGAACAGAGGTTGTTGAGTGATTGAGAGTAGGGGATAGCTGTTTAATGAAAAGTGATTCTAGGGTAGGTAGAGAATAGATATTGGGTGATTGGGCTAGTATTTTGAAGTTAGAATAGTTAATTAATTGCTTGCATTCTTGAGCGTAATTACGTATTGAAGAAAATTCTTTTTTATTTAAAATACAACCTGTACGGTAACTGATTCCTCTATGAGAGTCTATGCGGATCCTCAAGAGACGGTTGGAACAACCAATATAAGTTCCTAAATTACATTTAGGACAATTGTATAAATAAACAATTGAGGACCGCATAAAATCTGGTAGAGCAGGGCTACTCAACTATTATGAGGAAAGGTCCAGTTAGACAAGTTCCACTGTATACATAGGTCCGGAATTTTTTATTACATAAAATCATGCAAATAAAACAACCAATTCGCGAACAAGGTAGTAAACCATGATTTTTATTAGTTTCATATTCACTGTTTGTTTTATTTATACAAATTTTCAAAACGTGGAAATAAAAGTATTAAATTTTATACCTAATGTATAGCAAGACTAGAATGTTTTTCTCTATAAAAACAACTGAAATTAAGAGTTCTAAAATGAAATACTGTTTCATATTATGGTATTTTAATAATAAAAAAAATTACCTCTTTTAAAACATAACAAGATTTGAACATTCCCTCTCAGAAAACAAAATGAATTTTCAAATTAAAAAAAAAAAGCAAAACACCACAACAAGAATTTAGTGAGAGAAATTGCACTTTTTGCTTTTAGCTAGTTCCCGAAATTTTGGTACTAATGGAGTAATAGCGATTCGAAGACAGTGGTGGAGGTGTTCATTGGTCATACAGGAGCGAAACTTGTTCTTCACTACTATGGGTTTCACAGACAGTGCAAGTGCGATTTTTTGCAATTATTCTGTAACGAACACTTGTATCAGTACGAGATTTTACTATAGTGTATTACACCCAGTAAGGAAATTTATAGGAGTATCATGAATCATTTATTGTAAATAATAAAGACTTTTGTACCTATACCAAGAGGCAAAACTCATTAGCCTAGCAAGAAAACGAACACCAGGCTGGAAGAGCTCCGCCTGCCTACAACCCCCTTCACCTCCAACCCCCATTTTCTTCCTCCCCTCTCCTTTCTTCCCCCACCTGCCCTACGTCTTTCCTTCTCTCTTTCTCTCTCTCTGAATGTTGCTCTAATTTAAACATATTTTTTTTACGATTTTTTTTTCTATCTATCTAATAATTATTTACATAACCAATACCATAGAGAGAGAGAGAGAGAGAGAGAGAGAGAGAGAGAGAGAGAGAGAGAGAGAGATGAGCAAACCAGTGAATAAAGCAGTCAGTCATCTGATAGGTAACAACCGATTGAATTGTTCCATATCTACAACAATAAATATTATAATTAGATAAGATAGATAGATAGATAGAGTGCTTGATATAAAAAAAATCATACAAAATAAGTTGCAACTTAAGCTACCTTCTCAGAAAGAGAGCATGAAGGGAAGGGAAAGAACGGAGAGGGATGGATGGCGTGGAGGTGGAGAGAGATAGCTTGAAGCAGGGGGAGAGCAGGTGAGGGCTGAAACGAGAGGGAGGGAGGGGGTGGAGGTAGAGGTTCTGTATATTATTGTTCGGTTTTGTGACTGGATGATTGAGATTTTGCCCTTTGGCATAGGGGCAAGTGTCTTTATAATTAATAATTAACGATTCATTATACCCCAATAAATTTCCTCACTGGGTGTAATACCCTATAGCAACATCTCGTATTGATACGACTGTTCGCTACAGAATAATTGCAAAAAATCGCACTTGCACTGTCTGTGAAACCCATAGTAGGTTCATAGTTGAGAAAGCAGATTCGCAGCAGTAAGTGGAGCCAAACATCATGAGATTTTGCACTGCTAATCTGTGAAGAGTAAGAAAATTAGCAGGGGATCCTTCTTTTGACTAAAATGATTCTGGTGTACAATCACAGAATACTTGTTTCAGCGCTACATTCTCTTGAAAGTTAATAAGTTCCAGTTGGATTTTAGCAGCCTCTACCCATTTCCAAGTGAGATTTGCTTCGACTGAAAATTCTGTGATATCTGTCACTAGAAAAGGGTTTTGAATGAACAGCAGCAACTGTTTTCCAAGAACAAAATCATCAAAGCGAACCTTAAAATTGTCGATCAGCTTTTCAATAAATTGGACATATTTAGTGTCTTTTTCATCTTTACGTTCCTCCAAAAGTCTTGGAAAATAGAAAAGTTGGCTCTGAAGTTCGTCCTTGAAAAGTGCAATTTTTTTCTGGAGAGCTCGAATTGCTGAGATCAAGTTGGAGATAATGTCAAACTGAAAGGGGAAAAACACACTGAGATCATTCAAAAGTGACATTATGTCTGCTTTAAATCCAACACTTTCAATTTTCTTGTCATCTTTCAAAAATTCAGAAAATGCCTTTGCCTTCACACTGTTTTGATCCTACAGGAAAGTTTGCAACTCCTTCCTAATTGCCCAAAATCGCTCCAAAACTGCCCTTACTTAGCCGTCTCACATTATTGTGCACAAGTAAATCGTCATAGCTTGCATTGACCTCGGTAAGAAAGGTTCGTAGTAGACGATGTTGTATTGCTGACGTTGATCGAAGGAAGTTTACTAGCTTCATAATAGTCTCCATTACCTTACCATATTCATCTCCCAGACTGGAACACAGAACTGATTGGTGGATTATTCAGTGGTAACTTATCATGTCCGGATTATCTTCCTTTAATCTTGCAACTAGTCCCCTCTCTCGACCAACCATGGCTGGAGCTCCATCTGTAGTCACTGAAGTGATGGATTTGACATAAATATTTCTTGATTCTAACATGCTTTTCAAGGATTCATAAATATCCTCTCCCCGTGCTCTTCCTTTAAGGTCAGTCACACCCAACAAGTCCTGGCAAAATTTTTTTCTCCCCTGCATCATATCTCACAAAAACAATGAGTTGAGCATTGTCGGTACTGTCTGTTGATTCATCAATAGCCAGTGAGATACAAGATGCTTTTTTCAGTCCTTGATCAAGTTAGGACATAAGATCAACAGCCAATAGCTCCGTTCTCCTCATTGATGTGGAATCATAATGGAATCTGCTTTATTCTATCTTTTATTTCATTTTTCTGTTAATGCAAGAGCAGTAACAGAAATTCTAAATCACGTGGAAACTATTATGAATAAATAAATGAATATATATATATATATATATATATATATATATATATATATATATATATATATATATATATATAAAGGTCCTAGGAGCATTCGTAAGTTAAATACTGTACATAAGTACTATACACTCTAAAAAATTAAGGGTATAAAAGGGGTAGAAAAAGGGTATTTCTAGTGGTTAAAATAGCATACCCTATCGGGGTATATAAGAACTATAATATACCCTTTACAATATACCCATATCAAGGGTATAACATATACTTGAGATACCCTTACTTAGGGGTGTATCGTAGGTAAAGAATACCCTTTTACAGGGTATTCTATACGACATAAATACCCGTGTATATTAATTATAATTTTATAATTAACATCTATTCCACCATTATATAGGCGTAGTTATAGCTTATAAGTATATAAAGTAATAAGGTCAATGATTTTAAAAGTTTGGTTTATCAATTTATTATTTCCATTACACTTGAAAATCAAAAGTATATATATAATATATAAAGAGTGATGGCAGAAGCTGCAAAGCAAACCGTACGCAGAAATCTGTGAAAAGAAAATAATATTTGTTAGTGTGTGTGTGCCTATATATATATATATATATATATATATATATATATATATATATAGAAAAGAAAGGAAAAAAATATCATGCATAAATACCTAACTGTCTGTTACCTCAGGTCAAACTGATTAAGAAATCATTGGCGTCAGTGTTTGCTTACAGACTACGCGTAATCGTAAAGTTATTAACGTTTAGCTGAATACGTTGTTTATGGTTTTTTCCTCCCAGACAGCTTGACGCTCACACGCTCTCTCTCTCTCTCTCTCTCTCTCTCTCTCTCTCTCTCTCTCTCTCTCTCTCTCTCTCTCTCTCTCTCTCTCTCTCTCATAATTAAGTACTAATGATAATTTCTTACTTATTTTCCCCGGTGTTAGTAATAATGATTTTTTAGACTATCACAGCCTGAATGTAAAACTAATGATGATGTCTGACAATTTTTATTCGTAACGTTGAAGTAGGAAATAATGTTAAGTATGGTAGTTTTGACTTTTAAAATACTGCAGAAATAATGGGGATGAGTAACCTAAAATTTATTCAAGGCAGCATTTCAGATAATAAGAAACATACATACCACATTTTATCATACGTAAAATTATGGTAAAAAGTGTTATAGGTCACATAAATACCAGAGTCAATGCAAAAACCATAATAATAAAAACAATATAATAATAATATAAGGAGTATAATAATAATAGTAATAATAGTAAAAAGAGTAAAGGAATAATAATAATCATAGCAATATTATTATTATCATTTTATATTGATATCAAAATAATAATAATAATAATAATAATAATAATAATAATAATAATAACAACAGTAAAATTAAATGAGATTATGGAAAGCAGTCAGCGAGAGACAGAGGGGAGAAAGAATTCGCCTGGCGAGAGAGAGGGAGGACTTGTCTCAGTTGTAGTGACGTCACATTAATAACGGCTATCCGAGAGAAAGCTGTACATGAGTTGACAAAGAGCAATTTCACATATATATATATATATATATATATATATATATATATATATATATATAAGATTAATTGAATTATTATAACTAAAGAAGTTACTAAAGTCTACTAAGTAGTATGTCAAAAGGCTTCGTCTCTGTTTTAACCATCTTTCAGTGCAAACCAGATATTTAGAATCATTGTCAAAACGAAATAAAATAATGTAAGTGTCATTCTCGAATAGTTGTGGTTCTTTCACCATAGTTATGACATGCAACAGAGACGTACATAGCCGCGTATTTGTATGGTAAACCGCCGCCTTTTTATAAGCATCTACCGGCGTTTTTCTTTCAAGTCAGAGTTGGCGGTATATATACATGTTGGGGACCACTGTCTATGCTTGCATAGATGGACAGTTAGTGTTCTTACCTTGGTTAGCAGTTAACAGGTGAAATGCAGTGCAGATATTATAATCCCGATGACGCTAATTGGAGCAATTCATCTTCACTGCAGAGCAGACGAGAGTCCAGACGCCACTGAAATTTCCCGCCAAATTCCCGGGGTCTCGAAGAATCTCGAGACGGCAACAATACAAATTGCCAAGTACCGCATTTTGTAGGAACTTGCTTCAAAACTATCCATAACTCAAAACCAATATGTTGTTCGTAACTTTTTTGGTGCATTACACTATCAGTGTAACAATATGGTGATTTAATACAGAGTAAAAGTTCATTTCATGACATGATCACACAAACTTACCAAGCCCATTTTAAGACAAAGTACAATAGAGGGTATATTATTCACAAAAAATACCCTGCCTCCTGGTGTTGTGGGGTATATTAGAGCCTTAGGGTGTTTTACATGTATTTAAACCCCAGCTCAATCGTTATACCCTTTCTGTACCTTGAACTTTTTACAGTGTAGACCCCTGACTCACAGCCGAGGAAATACACTTGCAAGAATCCATCACCAGGACCTTCGTGTTACTTAAATATATTTTCTTCACCTGGGGCCTGGGTCCAACTATAACACTCAGAAGGTCCGGATTCGGACCGCGGGCCGCCAGTTGAGTAGCCCATTCAAAGACACTACCAGGTAGAGTGTCTTTTAATGTGAACATGCAGCCTATGGATAGTTGATTTTTTAATACAAACTTAAAATTAACATATGGATAAAAAGTTTTAAGTATTTCGATGTATTTGTTATAATTCTTGCCTTTTTAAGTGAATTTCATTGACTAACGTAATGTCTATTGATCTGTGTTTTAAATTCCCTTCCTTAGCTCCGATGATGGGAAATGCTGTTCCCGAAAGCTTAGCCAATAAACTGTCCAAATGCTGAAATACTTGCTTTCCTTCGCCTTTCTACTATATATATATATATATATATATATATATATATATATATATATATATAAATAGATAGATATATAGATAGATATATATATATATATATGTGTATA
>NW_027168481.1:387500-450000 GCF_036898095.1 Palaemon carinicauda | reverse complement strand
GCCAGGTATCCACGAGGTACCGTTCATACGGCAAGGTACGTCCTAGGTTGCTGGGACGTTTCCACAATTACTGCGTTGCACGAACCAGCGAACTGCGTTGTACTGACGTTATACGTGCACTTTTTGATACGTGATAATACGGCTGGCCTAAACATGCATGTGTGACTGGACCTTAAGTTAGGTAGAAGGGAGACAGAGGAAATAAATGGCAAACTTAATATTATTCCTACCTAACACAGACAAACTAACTTAAATGCTAAACTTAAGTTAATAAGCAAAGAATTACAAAAAATAATCTTACAAATTGATAACCACAAGAGGCTTAATGGATTGTCTAATCAAGCCATTCAAGGTCCAGAGGACCGTACTGCAAACAGGTACGTGCTCATCTACGGGTACTCAGCGATCCACGATCGTCGTAAATAGCTATAAAAATATATCATACCTGAGAAAGCCGCCCTACTTGTCTCCACGAGTTCCAAGAACTCACTGACGCCGATGAGCAGGTCAACTGGGTCAAGCTGCAATGCCTGCAGGTAATCCAAAATATCACGGGAACACTAAGGGTGGTAGCCTCTGAGAATCCGGGACGTCAACGGATCTCGCACGCCACAAACTGCACCGTTCTCAGTAGATACGGGCCAACTTGTTCGAAATTCTTCCGACGAACGAGGGAAGGGGCGTGGTTGATGAATGCCGTGGATGACAAACAGCAGCGACCACACACAAGGCAGCGAAGAAATAAAGAAGCCGTGATCCCAAAACCCCAGAAGTGACCACTCTTAATCAGCAGCATTGCATGTTTATGAGAATCGTGTTAAAGATCTAATTCGGCCACTTACCTTCATTACAGGAGGTTATATAGGACAGGGCAAAGACAGCTGGTCTAAAAAGCCTTCGTTTGCTTATCCAATTACTTCAATCTTTGTTTGCATGTTTTGTTATTCGATATGATGTAACTGGAATTGTTATATATATTTGACTTTACAATCATAGAAAGCAATGCTTTTAGTATGATTCATGCAAATAAAGTGTTTTATATTGTAATAAGAACACATTGAAAGGACGAAGTTGAAATGGCATTCTTTATAAACTGATGGTTCGACAGTACGAAGCAGCACCAATTATTAATCAGGGTTAAAAGAATACCTTTTAACCCTGTTATTAGTAATGTATAAAGAAAACAACAATACGAAAATAGGCAACGCAATTTTATAGCAATTATTATATGCTATAAATCAGTGATCAATGATTTGAAGAAAAGTAAATGAAAAGAGCTGTTGCAACAATATGAAAATGTATTGAATGTAAACAGTATATTCAAATTCCACAAAGAAATGATATCATGAGATGTTAATAGTGGGAGTTGAACTGCTAATTATTATGCATTGGAACGATATTATTATTATTATTATTATTACTACTTGCTAAGCTACAACCCTAGTTGAAAAAGCAGAATGCTCTGAGTCCGAGGGCTCCAAAAGGAGAAAATAGCCCAGTGAGGAAGGCAAATAAGGAAACAACAAGTCATTATTCTTAGTTCTTGTTATGAATAATACTTTCAAATATCATAAATATTTTCAACTTAGAAAAAGATGATTCTACAGTCATGCGTATACAACATTTATGTTTAATACATTCCTAAAGGCTGGAGTCCATAGTAGTTTGTGTAAAGAATTAGTGAAAGCGAAATCTCTTAATCATATATATATATATATATATATATATATATATATATATATATATATATATATATATATATATGAATTGGTAGTTACGATGGATTATCCCCTCTTTAAATTAAGAAGTTATTTGAATTCCCTTTAAAAAAGGGAAAAGAAAGCTCTTCAATCGGTCTTTAAAGTGAGTAATATTATATGCGGTAAAAGCAGCAACGGATTCTGCTGATAGAGAGATAAATATTTAAACCCCAAATTATTTATTAATTATGTAAAAATACTTTTAGTTTGCGAATAGAAAGTTATAAAACGTTCCCAACAACCTGGTCTTGAAAGCCACAGCCTCCCCAGTAAAGAACATTTCTTAGTTAATTTTTGAACACCAGTTCTTATGCAAAAGCCCTATTAACAGGGTTCAACCTCATCCTCTACTGTAGGTGCAGTTGCATAATATGCAGCTTTTGCTTTGAGAAGATGCACTGAATATCTCGGAATCTTTCTCAATTACTTTCAAGTTAGTTCGAGCATATTTCGCATTTCACATTCGTTATCGTAAACAACCAGCAAAACTCAGATAGAATTGCCATTTCCTTCGCTGAGGTTTTCCCTCAGTCAGGTTGCCATTCAGAATTAAAATTGCAACTCTTCCATCAAGTAATATGATACGCCATTATCAAGAATTTGCAAGAGGCTAATGCCAGGATTCAATTATGCAAAAGAGCTTTTAGGATAATTGTATTGACCTTTTTCGCTGCCAGCGATATTTTGCGTTGTTATATATTTACTAGTGTACGTGACCCGTCAGAAATGACAGCTAAATAGTAGGTACATATGTACACTAGCGCTCATGCAGCCCCCTCTGACCAGGATATGACTACTCCCTCTCATCACTACCCGAGAGATGGAGAGACCTGAGCGTGACCGGAAAGAAATATCTCTATCTCTTTCTATCTATCTATCTACCTACCTGTATATATATATATATATATATATATATATATATATATATATATATATTTATACATATATATAAATATATATATATATATATATATATATATATATATATATATATATATACACACACAACTAGAACCAGCCACTTGCTCTTTATTTTATAAGGTAAATTCCACAAGCTATTTTCCTATTTTTACAGCATTTCTAAATGTGTTTCTTATTTGTAATATTTTGGATATGAGCCATAAATTGATATGCCTGAATTTATTGTGTATTTCGTTTGATTCTTTTTATCAACTTAATATTCACTTGATAGTGTTTTGTATATTTTGCAATCATTATATATATATATATATATATATATATATATATATATATACAGTATATATATATATATATATATATATATATATATATATATATATATATATATATATATATATATATGTATATATATATATATATATATATATATATATATATATATATATATATATGTATATATATATATACAGTATCTATATATATATATATATATATATACATATATATATATATATATATATATATATATATATACATATATATCTGTATACATACATACATATATAAGAGCGAAGATAACACACCACCTCGATTATTTAATTATTTATTTTTCATTATTTCTGCACCTTGAATAAACCCCTCGAGAGATTAGACCTATATGGTGGGTGGTCTTTTTTTCCGATGTCACTTCGTTCGGCGACTCTTCGTCCACGTCTTTTTGTCCAATATAGGCACCGTTGACTCTAATCTAAGCTTCTGTTTATGTAATTTGTTGCAAGTTTCAAAACCACGACATTAACTAACTTTTGCTTTATACACAAAACGACATAAGAAAAATCAAATAATAACTTTGAATTCACAACCCAAATGCATAAATTGTTTTCATTAGACTACAGGACTAAGCTTAAATAATTTCCCCTCTTGACGCCTTCTTCCTCACTTGGACATTAAAGCATTTAAGTATTTTTTTCGATTTTTTAACGCTCTGAGTTCTTTTAATAATGATTTTTTTTTTCATAAAAGTGGACCAATGTTGTCTCATACATACACACGTTTACAAAGTGAAATATAATAGTTAATACTAAATGGAAACTTATGAAAAACGCTTGCCCGATGGTAAAATATCAAGTAATCACCAGTTTCCCCACCCCTACTACATGTATTAGTAGAGGAAGAGATGAAGGAGAAGAATAAAAAAAGAGAGAGAGAGAGAGAGAGAGAGAGAGAGAGAGAGAGAGAGAGAGAGAGAGAGAGAGAGAGAGAGAGAGAAGGAAGATGCGAATCCAACAACAGACCAAAGAAAGCCTGTTGCTGTTTTGCTGGATAACCGGGGGACGTCAGTGACAGGATACTCTCTTTCTATCCTGCCTGTCTCGGAACCCCAAACCGAGAGGTAGTCCTGAATCGGAAGACACCTAAGAGGAAGGATCCTCAACGGAGTCGATTTCTTAGGGCTTGACCCGACCCAGGACTCTCGGAAAACCCGAGTCTCTTTACTTTAGGTTATCCAGGAAGAAACAGACATCACTGCCATTACTGGTCGGAAAATATTTTCCATTTAAGATGACTCAAACATTTTATGCAAATTTTATAGATTTGTTGATAAATTCATAATTTCTTACAAAGATTAATAATTAAGAATTTAGTTACCTTTACTACTAATTATTATTACAGCTATTCATGAAATTTACATTTTTTTTATCAAATAAATCAGTAATATGATGGGCAAGGAGAGGCACCCGAGGAGATACTACTGCTAGAGAGTCATTTGGTACTGTGATGGCAAGATAGTACTACATTGGATCCCTCTCTGGTTAAAGCTCGTTTTTCCTTTGCCTAATTTTCGAGTCAACACAATATTAATCTCTCCATTAACTTTTAAAGGCCAAGACTGAATAACAATATTTTTTTCATTCAAATTTGATTTGGAATAAAATAGTTTATTTTCAAAATCATTGATTAAAGATTTGGTGTTGATGTACTCTACATAAAATGAAGAGAATATAAATAGATGGAGAGAGTTGACTCGAGCGGCTGACCCTTCAATACAATGGGAATGATGAGGTTGAAAGAAGAAGACAGTTACTTGAGTAGCTAAGCCAATCTATAGTCTATGATTAAAACATTATTTACAAGAACAATATCATGTCGACCTTTCATTGGTCGGAAATTTTGTCTGAACATTGTGTCACTGAGATGTGCTTTAAATATGAAAGACTTCACACCCCCAACTTCAATACTCATTTGTTAGGCCTATGAATACTTCCATTCCTTAACCTGAATATCCAGCCTAGTATATCCATCAAACAGTCACAAATAATTTCCAAGATTTCACTATAACTGTTGTTTGTTCGTAAATATGAACGTCTAAGTTTAAAAAAATAGTTATAGACCATGTTTGATATAATTCTTTGGACACTTCCATTTACAGTATGTGAAGTGGGAAGTGGATGATGAATGGAGAAGTATTGATTCAAAAACTCAAAATAGAGACGACTGACGAAATGAAACCGAGGCCCTTTGCGTTAATTGGCGTAGGAGATGATGATGATATATATAATGAATTTTAATTAAAACTCTAAAATGTAAAATTAGTGAACTGCTAATTCTTATTTATGAAAAGTAACTTCTCTGAAATAGTTTCTTCCTATCAAAAAAATAGATCGTATTTGCTGCTACCAAAGAAACACAGGAAGAATATATATGTTGGATTTTAGAATACTGCACAAATACTGTAATGTCAGGTAGGCCTACAATACAATGCTCTATAGATGCAGGAGCTGTTATTTTATATAGATCTACAATGCAGCTCTTAAAACATATCGATGCTGGAGCTACACTTTAAGATAGGTCTACAATGCAACGCTTAAGACATATAGATGCAGAATCTGCAATGTAGGATAGGTCTACAATGCAATGCTTAAAGCATATAGATAATTTAAAAGGAAAACATGACGGTGTTTTTTATGCTTTGACATCACCGCACTTGAAGGATTACAGTCCTTTAGGCCTATGCAATACGAGCTGGCGGTTAACTGACATGAAAACTCGCTTGTTAATCCATTTTCTAATCTTGCTTCTTAGTTGGCCCTTTTCCTTATTTCTTCATCTGTGGCTTTGATCTAACTGATTTTATTCTTTTATTAGCGTATTTAAATTGTCTATGGATAATTGAAACACTTAGGATTTCCTCTGTTCCTTTCATGTTGCCGCTTCTCTCACTCCGAGCAACTTGCACACAAGCAAATTATCTCCTCGATTTCAAGGACAAAAAAGCTCATACAATTGGTTATCCCATATAGAAATTATTAAATCCCTTATTAAATATATATTATTTTGATAAATTTATAATTCATATTAGTTTTAAAATGAAATTTATATTTTGAGGCTTTTAAAATTAAAGAGTCACATAGAAATTTAAAATATCGATATATCATGAAATTATTTTGTTGGTTTCTGCGCGTGGAAGTCATCTGTCATTCGTCGATCCATCTCTTGTGTTAATTAATATTAAAATTAAATCAACCATTATCATTATTAATAAATGCTGAGTATTATTCATAGTATAAAATTGTTATAGTGATCTTAGACCTTCTTCTTCTTCTTTTATTATTATTATTATTATTATTATTAGCGTACGTGACCCGTCAAAAAATGAGGGCTGAATCTTTAGATAGATATGTACACACATGCACTTCCTTCTCCCCAGGGCATGAGTACTCCCACTCTCCCCAACCAGTGAGACAGGGAGAGCTCAGTATAACCATAAAGAAATATATATATATATATATATATATATATATATATATATATATATATGTGTGTGTACAGTATATATATATATATACATGTATATATATAAATATATATATATATATATATATATATATATATATATTTATATATATATATATATATATATATATATATATACATATATATATATATATATATATATATATATTGTATATATAGCCATACACTTGCTCATTATTATGTAAGGGAGATTTTTATCAATATTATTATTATCATTATTATTATTATTATTTTTATTATCATTATTATCATTATTATTATTATTATTATTATTATTATTATTATTATTATTTTCATTATGATTATTATTATTATTATTATTATTATTATTATTATTATTATTATTACAATCCAAAGACTCCGAGAAGGGTAGCAAACAAGCACGGAAACGAAAAGACGCAAAGAATCAACTAAAAAATATGTAATCATGATACCAAATTTCCCATCAATGTGTGAGGCTGACTGTCATGACATCTTGTACTTTCCCTCAATGTTTTTGTCCTTTTGATGTTACCTGGGAAGCAGTAGAAAAGTAAATCAGAAGTTATAATATTTTAGTCAAGTTTCTATAAAGTTGTAATCGGATATAAGTTAGAAAGAAGGATTACTGTATCTTTAAGTTGGTTAAACACATCTAACGCAGAGAGAGAGAGAGAGAGAGAGAGAGAGAGAGAGAGAGAGAGAGAGAGAGAGAGAGAGAGAGATCCTTGATCAATCAATATAACTATTTTAGTGAACTTTATGATGTAAAACCTTCAGCGATACCATCTAACTGAATCCTTCTTGTGTTTTCTATCATAAACCTTTAATATTATCATAAAATATTTATCATAAAAAAATTGTTTTCGTAAAACCACTAATTACATAATTACCAGGTTATCTAATTCTAGAAAGTCTTAGAAACACCAAAATATAGTTCTATTAATACCCAATGACGAATATTTTTTTTTTTTTTATCAAAATAGGTTGGAAATAATAAAATGAGACAAAGGATTTGATTCCACCAACGTTGACCAAATCAGATTATCCTGGACTTAGTAACTAGTAAACTATGCTGGGTCGGAGCCAGGAATGACTGGAGAGAGTATTTACACAGTAAAGCAGATGAGTCCAACAAAGCTATGAATTCAGGAAGTGGCTATGGTGTGAGAATTGCTCATAGAATTATTAATGAAATCTCGACTGGGGTAAAGAAGAAGAAGCATTCGCCCATCAAAAAGAGAGATGGCTCTTTTATAGCAACAGAAGAAGAAAGACAACGTTGGATGGAACATTTTAGTGCGGTTATGAATAGTACATATGAAGGGAATAATTTGATTGATATACCTGAAGCCGATGAAGACCTTGATGTGCACATGAATCAGTTCAGTGTGTTTGAAGTCGAAGCTATCCTAAAAAAACTAAAGAGACGGAAAGCCCCTGGATACGATGGAATAACTGCCGAGATGATACTGGCCGAAAATGAAGTGGCTCCCAGACTACTTACAAGATTATTTTGTAGAATGGGGCCTGAAGAGGCATAACCTGATGATTGGAAGTTAGGATGTTGGTGAAAATAGCTAAAAAGGGGACCTGACTGATTGCAATAATTAAAGAGGCGTAACACTTACGTCAGCTGTTATGAAAATATATAGTATGCTTATTCTTAAGAGAGTGGAGAGAAAGATGATGAAAAGATGAACAAGCACGATTTAGAAAAGGTAGAATTTGCACTGACCAAATTCTCATTTTGAGACATGTTGTACAGCAATGCGTAGAATATAGAAAATCCCCTTTGGTGGTATTTGTGGACTATGAAAAAGCTTTTGATAGTGTGCACCGGCACGATTTTGTGGAGAGTCCTGTGTTATTATGGAATTCCTCTTTAATATGTAAATTCATGAGCAAAGCAAGTGTAAAGTTGATGTTAATGGGGTCTTATCAAGTGAGTTTCCAGTGAACAGCAGAGTGCTCCAAGGGAATGTGTTGTCACCTAAGCTGTTTATCCTCCTCATGGACTTTGTAATATGTGGAACAGTGAGAGATGGTGGAGAAGGGTTGGACTGGATTGGTGATAGGAATTTAGCAGACCTAGAGTATGCTTATGATGCCGTCCGTCTTAGAAGAACACCACAGGATTTGCAATGGTTGCTTACCAGAATGCAGGAAATATCACAAGAGGTGGGGCTGAAGATAAATAGAGGAAAGACAGAGATGATGAAAACAGAATATGCAATTGAAGATGAAATATCGTTGGAAGGGGAAAGGATTAATGAGGTAGGTTGATTCTGGAGTTATAATCACACCACCATGTAAACTAGCAACATGACATTTCTGTAGTTAAGACAGGTCCATTAAACCCCACTCTCTCTCTCTCTCTCTCTCTCTCTCTCTCCTCTCTCTCTCTCTCTCTCTCTCTCTCTCTCTCTCTCTCTCTCTCTCTCTCTCTCTCTCACTAAATTCATTAGTTGATCTTTACTGCCATATCTGGACTGTTTTGATTCAAATTACCTATAGTATTAAGGCCTCTTTGGCCTCTATTTTGAGGCACTTACCATTAGCATTAAGGTCTCTCTGACCTCGAGTTTGAGGTTCTTTAACCAATATTTTGAGGTACTATAGTTTTAGCATTAGAGGTTCCTTGACCTCTATTTTGAGGTGACTTACATCTAGCATTAGAGTTTCTTTTAGGATTAGAAGCATTTTGACCTCTTATTTCGAGTCGATTTACCTTTAGTATTACAAGCTCTAACATCTTTTTGAGGTGCCATAATTTTAGCATTAGAGACTCCTTAACCTCTATTTTGAGGTGCCATACTTCTAGCATTAGAGGCTCTTTAACGTCTATTCAATGGGGTCTTACTTTTACCATTAGAGGGTATTTAACCTCCATTTTGAGGTGCCATACTTCTAGCATTAGAGGCTCTTTAACGTCTATTTAATGGGGTCTTATTTCTACCATTAGAGGGTATTTAACCTCTATTTTGAGGTGCCATACTTCTAGCATTAGAGGCTCTTTAACGTCTATTTAATGGGGTCTTACTCCTACCATTAGAGGGTATTTAACCTCCATTTTGAGGTGCCATACTTCTAGCATTAGAGGCTCTTTAACGTCTATTTAATGGGGTCTTACTTCTACCATTAGAGGGTATTTAACCTCTATTTTGAGGTGCCATACTTCTAGCATTAGAGGCTCTTTAACGTCTATTTAATGGGGTCTTACTTCTACCATTAGAGGGTATTTAACCTCTATTTTGAGGTGCTATACTTCTAGCATTAGAGGTTCTTTGACCTCTATATTGAGGTTCCTCTCCTCTAGTATTAGAGGCTCTTTAACCTCTATTTAGTAGCTCATTTCCACTAGCATTAGAGGGCCTCTTTTATCTATTTTTGATGTGACATACGTCTAGCATTAGAGGTTCTTTGACATCTATTTTGAGGTGCCATACTTCTAGTATTAAAGGCTCTTTGGCCTCTATATTAAAGTTACTTACCCCCAGTAATAGAGACTTTTTTACCTTTATTTATTAGCTCTTTACCTTTAGCATTAGAGGGTCTTTGACATCTATTTTCAAAGTACCACACTTTTAGCATTATAGGTTCTTTGACCCCTATTTTGAGATGCCATTAGAGGCTCCTTGACTTCTATATGAAAGCTCCCTACTTCTAGCATTAGAGGGTCTATCACATCTATTTTTGAAGTACCATACTTCCAGCATTAGAAGTTCCTAGACACCCAATTAGAGGTACCATACTTTAAGTATTTGCTTCGACCTCTGGTTGCAGGTGCCATACTTCTGACCTCTATATTGAAATTCCTTACCTCTAGTATTAGAGGCTCTTTGGCGTCTTTTTAGTATGTTTTTACTCTTAGTATTATAGCGTCTTTGAGATCTAATGTTGAAGTTCCATACTTTTAGCATTAGAAGTTCTTTGACCTCTATTTTGAGGGGCCATATATCTAGTATTGAAAGCTCATTGACATCAATATTGAGGTTCCTTACCTTTAGCATTAGAGCCTTTTTGACCTCTTTTTTTGTAGTGCCATACCCCCAGCATTAGGCAAAATTTGAACTTTGTTATGAGTTGCCATATTTCTTGCATTTAAATTATCCTTTTTGGCATATTTGTCGTGGCTTTTTTTACTTCGCTTCATCTACACAATTAGGGCAAAATCATTTAAATTTTTCATGACTTTGTGGCTGATATTGTGGTCTATAAAGACATACTTCTTGTGGTATTACCTTCCACAGCATTCACATCCTGTCTACCCCCCCCCCCCCTAACCAAAGACCCACATAAAAGGCAACTATCTGTCATGGTTTAGTTTTATCTTTAACTTGTGTTCCTTCATGAGGATAACTGAAGGAATTTAAGCTAGAACACAGCTCAAAATGAATAATGTCATGTATGAAACCTTTGTCCTGCACTGGACCAAAGCTGTCTACTTGTTGTTTGCTCTACTTTTTTTGCTATTTAGATATTTTCTTCTCCATTACCATTTTGATATTTTTTTTTCTTCTTTATTATTTTAAAGACATTTTTGTTGTAAATACTCAAGACCAAACCTCCTGCCAAATCTAGAATGGGAATAGCGTTGAAAAGTCCCGCTTTGCACCAGTTAGTAGATTTAAATGAACATTCTCTCTCACACATTCTATTGGTATCTTAACGTCACAATCGGGTAGAATCTCATCCTTGTGTATATTGCCAAGATGATGGCCGGGAATGAGTACAGAGAAGAGTCCACGAGGGAATAATATGACTAGAATGTATGTATAAGATTGCCTTGCTTTATGCAAGACATGGGCTCTAGCGTTGGCAGCCTGTAAATATGACTAACAGGAAAATGGAGGGTATCCTTGAATTCATATTTTGCAGATAAGAAATGAGAAAGTATTATGTTAATTTAAATTATGCATTGCATTAATTTAATTTGTAATGTTGATATTTGTAAACAATTATTACTTTTGATTTTGATTTAGATAATTATTCAACCAAAATTATAGTATTATGAGAGCTTTAAAATAATTTAAGAACAAAAGTCATTCTCGGGAGATGTGACATATTGAGGCATAGAACGGTCTTCCATCAGTTGCTTTGAAAACCTGGAGGTTCGAAGGATTTAATCTTCACCCCGATTGGATCTCTTCTTCTGGAGCTAAACTGAGTGGCTCCTTTTCTGCAATGAAAGTCGGTTGATCTGCTTAGATCCATGAGTTAGGCTAATTCATCATCTCTGTTTTGAACACCCATATTGGTTTAAGGGGACCGTCCGCTATGGTGTTTAGACATAACAACTTTCAGAAATCGAAAATCATGTTATTGTTGCTATGTATGCAAGAACATATCGTACACCCTCTCCCCAAGCTTCAGGCAATTATTTTTACAAATAAGGAAGATAAAGTCTTTAAATGCTGAATTCATCTTTACTGCGTTGTCTGCATGACTGAGTTTGACAGAATCGTCTTTGCTTGTTTATTTTTCATATATATAGCGATTTTTTTACTTATACTCTGAAAGCTCGTACGTCTGGCTGAGATTGAAGGCATTTGTAGAGCGTAGGCGAAGGAGAGGTACAGCCAGAGTTATTTTTTTCATTAGCAATTATGGAATGAATGAAGGAATAATAAAATTTATATACATATATGTGTGTATGTAATATATTTATTTATATATGTATATATATGTATATATATATATATATATATATATATGTATATGTTTAAATATATATATATATATATATATATATATATATATATATATATATATATATATATATATATATATGTATATGTATGTATCTATCTATCCATCTATCTATATATATATATATATATATATATATATATATATATATATGGATATATGTGTATATGTATATATGAATACATATATATGTATATATGTGTATATATTTATACATATATATATATATAAATATATAATATATGTATCTATATGTGTATATGTATATATATATATGTATGTATATATATATATATATATATATATATATATATATATATATACTGTATATGTATATATGTATATTTGTATGTGAATATTTATATATACATATACATATATAGGCTATGTGTGTATGCATATATATGTATATATGTATATGTATTTTTATATATATTCATATATATGTATATTTGTGTGTATATATATGTATGCGTTTATATGTGTATATACTTATATATGTGTATATATTTGTATATATTTATATATATTTATATCTATATATGTATATATGTACATATATAAATGTATATTTATATATGTGTGTGTATATATATATATATATATATATATATATATATATATATATATATATATATATACTACATTTACGCCTATGCAATAGATGACATACTGTTGTTTTGTATAATTACACATTACTGAAGTTTTGGTTCAAACATAATTGTAAACTCCTTCAAAATGATGTCCAAATCTCTTGGTAATATGAAAATATTTGGATGCTGAGCAGATTTAAAATATTTTACCAGAAAACATATTATTGTTGTTGTTGTTATTATTATTATTATTATTATTATTATTATTATCACTTTTATAATGATGATTATGGTGATGATGATTATGATTATGATTATCATGATTATTATGCTTATGATTATTATGATTATGATTATGATGATTATTATGATTGTGATTAGGATGATTATTATGATTATGATGATTATTATGATTTTGATTATTATGATTATGATTATAATGATTGTAATTATGATTATTATGATTGTGATTATGATTATTATGATTGTGATTATGATTATTATGATTTTGATTAAGTCGAAATGCTTTGATAATTGAATTCCAAGAAGGACAAAGTGTTTGCCCATTAAAGACCTGGTCAGTCGTTCTTTGGCGGGGTACCAGTATAATCCAGGTCATAGTAGGCTGACTTTACGGGAATCTCATCTAATAATTTGACTGACGATAAAGAAATATAACTGACCATCCTTTTTCTTTCTCACTTTTCTTTATACGAAATTTATGCAGTGTAGCCCATCATGAAATTATTAGGCTCCCCCAATGATAACATTTTATATCTCCTCCATTTCCTTCAGTTAGTAAAAGCCGATTTGAAGAATCCGTGTTGAACCTATTCCCAAAATTCGTCTTTTTTAGGAAAGGTGAAAAGGGATAATTAATTGACAGTGATGTTTTAGCAAGGGTCAAAAATTTGGTTAATTCTAATACCATTGTCAGGGTGGATCCGTACAGTACACGACAACGAGGCTAATCTAACTATTGGCTGCTCTACTGGTCTTAGCTGACACAAGATTCATATGATAACAAACAAATATCATTCCTATTCGCGAAAGCATAAAGGCGATATTCCCTTTTATTGTGATAATTCTTATGTGAGAGGGATGAGGGTCCCGGTTCTGTACCACGCTTGATAACTTAGTACGAGAGAGGCCCCTCATGGATCAAGTTATCACTGCACTGAAGCTGAATTGATAAAAGGTTGCAGGAGTTGCAGGAAGGTGGGAGCTGAGGTCTAGGTTAAGGACAGGAATCTGGTAAGGATCTGAATGGCAATGGGAATGAGGTCAGTCAAGGTGAGGGACTCGATTTGTTGAGCCAAGGATGTAAGTTGAGGAGGGGGAATTGCAGGATGAGGAGTTGAAACAGCTTGTCGTTGGATTGCAGGTGCAGGCACAGGAATAATGGGTGTTTGGTTTCGCTTTGCAGTTGCAGAAGCAGGGACAGTGGTAGGCTTCCGTTGACTTCCAGGGCGAGGAGTTGGTTGGTTCCTGGGTTTTGGCATCGAAGTTGGCTTGCTGTTTTTAGGAGGAATGGTGCCCTTCATTGTAGCAATTCTCTTTAATCGTTCAGGGCAGCGTTTGTTCCAGGCATGATGAGGCTTGGAGCAGTTGCGGCACTTAGGGCGAGTTTCTTGTCCATTCTTGTGGGCCTGTAAACAAATCTCAGTGTTGTGACGTTGACTGCAGACACCACAGAAAGCAGGGCCTTGGCAGTCCTCCTTGTGATGGCCGTAGCGTTGGCAGTGGTAGCAGCGAAGAGGCTCAGGGGTATAGTCTTGAATTGGATACGTCCCCCAGACTCCCAGATCCAGTGATTAAGGCACAGGACCTATGAAAGTGGCTAAAAGCCTCCTGACAGGGACATTTTCACGGTTTTTGCAGCTGTCGGCCTTTTCTACATTACTGCAGGAAGTAACGATGGAGATTGGCATAGTAGTTGGATATCTGGATATGATTGCCTTTCTTCTAATTAAGGCAGGGTCAAGCAGGGTAAGGTCAGGTTCTTCTTGTAGGTGTTTGACGGTATCCAAGTCCTTGGGGATGATAATTAAATCACCCTTTCGGTTTGGTCTAGTTGAGAGCTTGACGCCAGGCTTTGCAGCCATAGCAGTAACTGCTGCATAGGAAGTAGAGCTGTTGGAGAGCCTAAACTTCGGGAGAGGTTTTAAGCCTCTTCTGCACACCTACATCATCTGAGGGGGCTTAGTGTTGTTGACTAGAAGCTGCATGTAACTTCCCGTATTAAAACATCCTAAGTAGCAATTCTTGATAATTTTTGAGTCGGCGTCAATGGCCTTAGATATGAGGATACCAGAAAACTTTAAATCAATCAATCAATACTTTTATAGTATTATTTCCTAACTCGGGGTATTTAACATATTTCTTGACAATATATCCAATAATGTATTTAAGAGCTTTACTTTTATTTCTTTTATCCTCATCAAAAACATCTTTTTATGAATAAAAACCTAAATTTATGAACATTTTCGTTATTAGACATATTTCTAATGATAAGTCCCTTTCTATTGTGTTATATTCCTATTTTTCTGGTTTATGTGATTTTTTGAACAGCGGTGATATTACACTTTTCACTTCCTTCCCTACCAACATTTTTAGCCTAAATTCAAAGTTCAGAACATGTGGAGGGTCATGGTGACCATCCATTTGCCTTATACACCCAAAGAAATGTTCAGGGCAACCTTAATTTCATCTTTGTGCTGGTAGTAAGTCAATACTATGAGAGCCTTTTAACCTATCAAGCAGAGCAATGGCAGATTTAAACGATAAAATGATTCCTAGTAACCGAGACTTGGTGTCATCTTTGTAATCCTCCGGTTTCAAATGAATCGAGACAATAGGAGCATAAACAACGTTGATTCTGTCAGCACAACAACATGCAGGTATACACTGGACACTGGTCTGTGTATGGCTTTGCTTTAGGAGAATGATAATATTTTATATATGAGCGTTTAGTTTTTCATGTGTATTATAACAGCTAATTACTGTGTAGGTATTGAGCATTATCACTGATGGAATGATAAAGGATTGAAAAAATTATATAAATATATATATATATATATATATATATATATATATATATATGTGTGTGTGTGTGTGTATATATATGGGTATATATATGTGTATACATGTGTATATATATGTATATGTATATATATGTACATATATAAATGTATATATATGTGTGTGTGTATATATATATGTATATATATATATATATATATATATATATATATATATATATATATATATATATATGTGTGTGTGTGTATATGTATATATATATGTATATATATAAATGTATACTGTTTATATGTGTATATATATATATATATATATATATATATATATATATATATATATATGTATATACATATTAATGATTAACTTTATCTGGATTCTCTCTATACCTCGGGATCAGCGACCCAAGGTGTATCAACTCAAAAATCAGGCTAGATGGTATTTCACTGTCACCTTAGTTTCTCGATCCCGGGTTCGATTTCCCGGGCAACCAGAAGCTATTATCTTTACGTTGATTCACCCTCGGGTGTCTGATCCCGAGGTATAGAGATAATCTATACATCAGGAGTATAATATAGGACTTATTTGAATATATATTCATATATGTATATATGTTGTGTACATATTATACATACATACATACATACATGTATATATATATATATATATATATATATATATATATATATATATATATATATATGTATATATATATATATATATATATATATATATATATATGAATATATAAACGACTAGTATATTATTGAAAACCATTATTTTTTTTCGTAATGATAATGATTCAATCCGGATCTAACCAAACATTGCCATGATATCACAAGGTTTTATCGACTGAGTTTTACTAGACATAGGAGAAAAAGAAAGAGAAAATATTGGACAGATGAACTATAATTATTTCCATACTCAAAAACTATGGTGGGATTGAATATCCCAATTTTGGAAAAAGGTCATTGTATATTAAATATGACAGGAAAGGTCATAATTTTTCTATATTATTATCATTGTTGGTCGTTTTGGCCCTAATCTCTATCCAGTAAAATGCATTCTATATTCTTACCTCTTATCTTTTTTTGTTTATACATGCAGTGCCCCAAAGTACATCCATCTCTTTATGGCTTAATTTACATTTAGCGGAATTGTTCATCAAATGATCTTTGAAAAGTTTAACCAAAAAGTTTTAAATTTCTGCAATTGCAAAATGCCAATATAAATAATATTAAGTTAAAAATGGTGTGTTCAATTAATCCCTGTACTAAAATTTCTATAATTTGCTACATATAAGAATTCGTCATTTGTAAATGACTTTAACTTAAATATATGAATTACATTTGCTATGAGCCATATTATACGTAACTAAATACTTCGAAAAACCTGCATAACAACGTATTTTTGAATTCACACATTTATCAATATTTTTTATTGTTATGTGTTCAAGAGGTTTTGTTTGGTAGTGAGCGGATTTTGATGATATTTAAATGCTGTTTGTGTTTACTTTGTCGTATTTAAATAAAAAGAGAATTAATAGAAAAAAGGTCACATGGAACCTTCTGAATAATTATCTGAGAAGTATTTCGATAGGGGCCAACTGTTTTGGAGAGTATTTTTCTCAAAACCACAATAAGTTACTTTTGGGATAGTAGACAGTGTAGACTAATGTTAATCCAGCCCTTGCAGTTTTGAGCATATTTCCGCCGTTTATGACTGTACATAATGCTCAAGTCGGTAAAATAATTTGACTTATTTGTTGTTATTAGAATAAATTCGGTTATTGATTTGAAATGTTTCTTCTACAGGTAAGTGTGCAACCAATTTTAGTTATGGACTTGAATATATCTACAGAAGGTAAGGAGGAGTTAACTTATGGTCGTTTTCATTTTTGAGGATTATTGTCTGTCTATTTGATGATTATAGAGTTTTTTTCTTTTTTAATCGATGAGGTTGGCGGTCCATATTCATTTTCCGTTTAACAGATTAGTTAACTGAACACCTTTCTTGTGTTGTATTTGTTTTTCATTGGAAGCTACAGCGAGTGAAATGATAGTATACCCTTGAGTAAATTTGAATAGTGATTTTCGGCAACATGAGTCCAGTAATCACTTTTTGTGAAGTTCGTCAGCTCACTATAATGGTGAACATCTTTACTCCGAACACAATAGACTACATTACCAGGTTCATTAAGGAACGGCATCTTCGATACCTATCTATTTTAAATTCAGAATTCAACATACACGAGTTTCAACCATAGATTCTCCGGTATCTACTTCCAATGCACTGCTTGTGTATGTAGGAAGCGTTAGTGCAGGTCTATTTAGGTGTTTGATATACAAGAGGCCTTTCATAAATATAGCGTCTGGCTAAATGGGCCATCGAACAGTACTATGAGGTCACTTGATTGAAGAAGCTCAGTGTGTTCTTAAACAGTTTATAGCATATCGGGCTCGTTAGTCTGTTAAAACTGATTGGTCAGTCTTCTGGTTGCAATATTTTGGCGAAAGCCTGATACAACATACGTTCGTAGGGGATAGTGACATTAGTTATCTCATGCGGTGCACTGTAGGCACTACAGTACTAGGTAGCTTTGCAGCGTTGCTTTGGCTCTTAACTCCACTTGCTTTGTTTCCGTCTACTTTAACTCCATTCAATCTTCCTTTCTTTTATTTGGCTGTCCAACCTTTTTTACTTCATTGTATAATTGCAGGGTTTCCTCGGTTGCGCTTGAACTCTGAATGGACTCATAGGCCCTAGCGCTGGACTATATAGAATATATACTGTATATATATCTATATATATGCATATATATATGTATATATACTGTATGTATATGTATATATTTGTATGCATATATATGCATATATATATTATATATACTGTATATATATATATATATATATATATATATATATATATATATATATATTTATATATATATAAACATATATATATATTATATATATATTTATATATGTATATACTTTATATATATGTATATATGTATATGTATATATATACATATAATGTTTATATGTATTTATATACATAGTAACATCGGTTTACGATGTGTTGCTATGTATATAAATGCCTTGAAATTGTCTAGGATGAAGAGTTCCCCCGAATGTACATTTTTTTATGCATATTTACTGTACAAAAGAGATTATCTTGCAAGGAACAGAATTAATTTGTAATGAAATGCTTTAAATGTTTTATGAGTTGGAATATGTCTCCATGAATAATATATTCCACTATGTACACAATGAATGGCGAGCGATTGTGACCACTGAGGTAGCATCTATAAGGGATTCAGCATATGAAGCTTTATTTGCGATGGATAATGGGGAGGGTGGGGTGTGGCACCCTAGCAGTACCAGCCAAACTCGGTTGAATCCCTCGTCAGGCTGGGAGGAGCTAAGAGAAGAAAGTTCCCCCTTTGTTCTTTTTGTTTATGTCTGCTACCCGTTAAAATTGGGGGTAGTGCCTTTGTAGATAGATGTACACTATTACCTGTAATGTATGTTTGCAATTAGTTTTTAGATTAGGCATATGTCTGAAAAAATGGGGAGGGGTCTGTTGTAACGTTTTCTCTAATTATCATTTTCTTATAGAGGAGGGAACAGACATAAGCCAATAAGTATTTTGTAGAAAAGGGAATTATCGAAAGGGTTTGAAGAAGGAATGGGAAAATGGCTGTGTTATCGTAATCAGGATTTCTGGTTCAGAAAAAAACATACAGTACATACCTCCTGCTGTGATTAATCCAACTGCCAAAACCAACAGAGCTGTGTTTATATATATATATATATATATATATATATATATATATATATATATATGTATATATATATTTATATATATATATATATATATATATATATATAATCATATATATATACATATTTATACATATATATATACATACATATATACATGTATATATATACATACATATATACATGTATATATATGTATATATATATATATATATATATATATATATATGTAATATATATATGTAATATATATACATATATTTTTATATATACATATATATGAATGTATTTATATATACACATATACATATATATACACATTTATATATATATATATATATATAAATATGTATATACATATCTATACATATATTTATATATATATATATATATATACATATACATATATATATATATATATATATATATATATATATATATATATATATATATATACAAATACATATAAATATATACAGTATAAATGTATATACATACATATATTTTTATCTAGACATATATATATATATATATATATATATATATATATATATTTAGATATATACACACATATATATATATATATACATATTTGTATATTATATATACATAAATATATTTGTATAATACATATATTTATATATATATACATGTATATACATATACTTATATACATATATAATGCATATATATACATATTTATGAATATATATGCATTATATATACGTATATATACATATACATATTTATATACATATATATAAATATATATGTGTATTATATATACATATATATAAATATATATGTGTATTATATATATATATATATATATATATATATACGTATTATATATAGATATATATACATATATGTATTATATATACATACATACATACATACATACATACACATATACTGTATATACATTTATATATATGTATGTATATATTTATATATATGTATATATATGTATATATATATCTATATATTGTATGTATATATATGTATATATTTATATATATGTATGTATGTATATAAATGTGTATATATGTATATGTATATATATGTACATTATGTATATGTATATATATACATATACATATATATATATATATATATATATATATATATATATATATATATATGCGTGTGTGTGTGTTCCTGATGTAGAAAGTTTGTCATTCGTTCCAATTATGTATTTCTTACGTATATTTATCTCTTCCAAGAAGTGTTGAAGGTTTTGCACATCAGAAATGAAGGAATTCCAAATGCCACTCAAGTCAAGTCTCTCCCTCTATTTCTATTCTTTGCATCTCGTGTACAGGACATTAACACAAAAGTTTAATGATTCATTTTATAAACTATAAGTTTGTTTAAAAATCAACAAATCTCTTAAAACTTAGTAATTAATAAAATTCATAAATAATAAAAGAATATCATAAAATTTGAAAGTATTTGCTTAAAATATAATGAAGGAAAATTAATTTTCTTGAATATTAAAATGAATTGTCATATACCACATCATTTGTGTTGAAAACAAGTCGTGTATAAACAGTGTTAAAATAACAGAAAGAAAGAGGGCAGGATAGAAGGGCAATATCCTGTCATTGCCGTCCCCTGGTTATCCAGCAAACTGCAACAGCCTTTCTTTAGTCTGGTGTTAAATTCTCCTCCCTTTCTTCTTCAATCTCTTCCAATGCATCCCATTGTGCCAGTGAGTTGTTAGGTGATAACAACAGAGAGACAAGAGGTATCATATTAAACTTCATTGAACAAACATTGAGCTTATATACAAGTACTTTCGTGCAGTTCCAGTTCCATTAGAATAGATGCTCACCAGAACTTCAGCTGGGCAAGCGCCCTCCCCCCTCCCCCCCCCCCTTTGGTGCATTACCTCAGCAGTGGCCTCTGCTCACGGGGGGGACCGATCTGCTGTCATGCGATTTTAGTGACAGTATTTACTCATTTGTCTACTATTGAATATTTTTTAACGTTGTTGGCTAATCAAGCACTAATGACCTCATTGATATTACAAACACACGCACACACACACACACACACACACATATATATATATATATATATATATATATATATATATATATATATATATATATACATATATTTACATATATATTATATATACATATATTTACCTGTATTTATACATATATATATATATATATATATATATATATATATATATATATATATCACTCATAATGGCATTTAATACCGAATTCTACCTTTGGAAATGCATATCCACTGGATATTCATTTACAATAAATACTTCTGGCTGGACAAGGATTCGAACCTACCCCATGGGCCGAAACAATGCCTGCAGAGAAGACTTTACCAATCGAGCTTTGGTAAAGTTCGAATCCTGGCCCAACCAGAAGCATTCATTATAATTGAATATACAGCGGGTGCACATTCCCAAAGGTAAATTTGGCATTAAATGCTATTGTTGTAGATATTTCCTTTGATTAAAATCACAAGTGTTAGTGATACACACACATATATATATGTATATATAATTATATATATATATATATACACACATATATATATATATATATATATATATATATATATATATATGTGTGTGTGTGTGTGGGTATGTATGTATGTATGTATGTATGTATGTATGTATGAATGTATGCGTGTGTGTTATTATCACACTCACATATTTTCTTCCAATTGCTAAATCTCAAGCATCAGAGATTCTTTGACCTCTTATTTTAGAGAACATTCCCTCTAGCACCAGAGGCTCTTAAACCTTTACTTTGAGGTGCCTTTTAGCATTAGAGACTCTTTGATGCCTATTTTGAGACACCTTACCTTTAGGATTAGAGGCTCTTTGGCATCTATTTAGTAGTGCCTTACTTCTAGCAATAGAATTGCGACGACTGTGTGGTACATTTAACAGTGGGACATTTGTTGATCGAATGCCCCACTTATAGTAGCGAGAGAAATAGATGTCTGTTTGAAGCCCGAGGTGAGGATGGCAGGTTCATCCTGGCCAAGATCCTTGGACATGATGTGTCGTACAATGCTAGTGGCATTTTCAAATTGATATCAGAAGCAGGTCTTCTCAATGCTATTTAACTTTTATAACATATTTAATTCTAGTGGCATTTTTAAATTTATATCAGAAGCAGGTCTTTTTAATGCTATCTAACTTTTATAACATATTCACTTCTCTGGTTTTAGTTGAATATTCGTTCAATCTTTATTTATAATAAACGATATCGGCGTCAATGACCTTCGATGTCAGGATACCAGAAAACTTCAAATCAATCAATCAATCAATCTAGCAATAGAGGGTCCTTGACATCTATATTTTGAAGCGCTATACTTTTAGCATTACGAGTTCTTTGACCTCTATTTTGAGGTGCCATACTTCTAGTATTGGCCCTTTGACTGAAGTTCCTTTCCTCTAGCATTAGATTGTCTTTGACATCTAATTTTGAAGTGCCATACTCCTAGCATTAGAGGTTCTTTGAACTTTATTTTGAGGTGCCATACTTTTAGTATTAGAGGGTTTTTGACCAGTATATGGAAGTTTCTCATTCTTGTATTAGAGGCTCTTTAGCCTGTATTTGTAGGTCTTTACCTCTAGCTTTAGAGGGTCTTTGACATCTATTTTTTAAATGCCATACTTCTAGCATTAGAGGTTATTTCACCTTTATTTTGAGGTGCCATACTTCTAGTATTAAAGGCTCTTTGACCTCTATATTGAAGTTCCTTACTTTTAGCATTAGTTTCCTTGCTCTTCCTTTAGTAGCTCTTTACTTCTCGCATTAGAAGGTCTTTGATATCTATTTTTGAAGTGCCATACTTATAGCATTAGAGCTTATTTGACCTTTATTTTGATGTGCCATACTTCTAGTATTAGAGGCTCTAACCTCTGTATTGAAGTTCCTTACTTCTAGAGTTAGTCTCATTGACACATATTTAGTAGTTCTTTACCTCTAGCAGTAGAGGCTCTTTGACATTTGTTTTTGAAGTGCCATACTTCTAGTATTAAAGGTTCTTTGACCTCTATTTTGAGGTGTAGTACCTCTAGTATTAGAGGCTCATTGACCTATTTAGTAGCTCCTTACTTCAAGCATTAAAGGGTCTTTGACATCTATTTTTGAAGTGCCCTACTTCTAGCATTAGAGGTTCTTTGACCTTTATTTAGAGGTGCCATACTTCTAGTAGCAGAGGCTCTTTGATCTCTACATTGAATTTCTTTACATCTAGTATTAGAAGCTCTATTACAAATATTTTGTTGTTCTTTACCACTAGCTTTAGAGAGTCTTTGACATCTATTTTTGGAGTGCCATACTTCTAGCATTACTAGTTCTTTGACCTCTATATGAGGTGCCATACTTCTAGTAATAAAGCTCATTGACCTCAGTATTGAGGTTCCTTACCTCTAGCAATAGAGGTTCTTCGACATCTATTTAATAGTACCTTCTTTCTTGCATTAGAGGTTTTTAAATTTTTTTATGCCCAGATAGACACCTTTCATAAATGACAAGATTTGATGCAAATATTTATTGTTGCTACCTGACATATAGCCATACCCTAGTATGTGTTAAAGACAAGACGACAGAGCCATATTATTATTATTATTATTATTATTATTATTATTATTATTACTGTTGTTGTTGTTGTTGTTGTTGTTGTTGTTGTTGTTGTTGTTATTCGAGATACGTTGCTATTGTAGAATCTGCCCATTATAGGTGTGGGGGAATATGTCTGACCCGATTATAGCTTTCCCTTCGTAAATGAAAGTTGGATAATATAGGTAGATTTAATTGTATTTCTGGTACCGAAGATAACACACCACTTCGCTTATTTACTTATTCATTTATCATTATTACTTCTGCCTTAATAAACTCCTCAAGATATTAGACCTATATAGGCAGCGTTGACTGTTACCTAAGCTTTGGCTTGAAATCATTTATTGCAAGTTTCGAAACCACGACCCTAACTACCTTTTGCTTCATACACAAAACGACATAAGCAGAATCAAGTAATAACTTAGAATTGATAACCCAAATGCATAGATGGTTATTATTATTAGACAACAGGACTAAGCTTAGATTATTTTCCCTCTTGAAGCCCTCTTTCCCACTCCGACTATCTACAGACACAGTTCCAGGAATAGTCTCACGGAATCAAGGTGTTCAGAGGGATTCGTGTTTCATTAATGTATTACTTTTTTTTTCGGAAATATTATTGTAGCACAATTGTTTTAACTATCTAATATTTTTTCAATAATGAAATTTTTCATAACAGTTGAGCAACTTTGTGCATTCATACACATGATTACAAAGTGAAATATAAGATTTATTACTAAGTGACAAGTTATGTTCAACGCTGTCCAATGCAATAATAAATAAATAGCAACAGTCTGGCTGCATACTGTAGACGGGAATCCCCCCCCCCCACCTTGTTCCCTTTATTAGTAGAGGAAGAGAAGAAGGAAAAGGATAAGAAAGGGTTACTAATGAGAGAGAGAGAGAGAGAGAGAGAGAGAGAGAGAGAGAGAGAGAGAGAGAGAGAGAGAGAGAGAGAAGGAAGAGGAGAATTCAACACCAGACCAAAGAAAGCCTGTTGCTGTTTTGCTGGATAACCGGGGGACGTCAGTGGCAGGATACTCTCTTTCTATCCTGCCTGTCTCGGAACCCCAAACCGAGAGGTAGTCCTGAATCGGAAGACACCTAAGAGGAAGGATCCTCAACGGAGTCGATTTCTTAGGGCTTGACCCGATCCAGGACTCTCGGAAAACCCGAGTCTCTTTACTTCAGGTTATCCAGGACGATACAGATATCACTGCCATTACTTGCCGGAAAATATTCTCCATTTAAGAAGACTCAAACATTTTATGTAAAGTTTATAGATTTGTTGATAAATTCAAATTTTTTTATAAAGTTTGATAATTAAGAATTTAGTTACCTTTCATAGTGATCATCATTATAGCTATTTATGAATTTTAAATATTCTTTTAGCAAATAGATCAGTATTTTGATTGCCAATGGTAGGCACCCATTGATACTATTGCGGAAGTTATTGGGTACTGGCAGATCCCTCGCTGGATAAAGCACATTTTCCCTTTACTTAATTTTCGAGTCAACACAATATGAATCTCTTTATTAACTTTTAAAGGACAAAACTGAATAACACTATTCCTATTTAAATATGATTTCAAAAAAATAGTTTACTTATAAAATCATTGATTATAATTCTGTTTTAATGTACTGTACAAAAGAGGAAAATCAGATAAATAGATTCGAAGAGTAGACTCGAGAGGCCGACCCTGTTATACAATGGGAATAATGAGGTCGAAAGATGCAGACAGTTACTTGAATTGCTAAACTCTTCTAGAGTCGATGCTTTGCAATGAGAGTATAGCTGTTAGGAACCTTGTTTTCAATTATGGCTCAGCAATAGCTTATCAGGAAGCAGCGGGTTCTCTGGTGTGTTGCAAGAAGTCTTAAACGATTAAAACATATTATTTACAAGAACAATATCAAGTCGACCTTTCAGGGGTCGGAAGTTTAGTCTGAACACTGTGTCACTGAGATGTGCTTTAAAGATTAAAGACTTTTCACCCTCAAATTCAATACTCCGTATTTATTAGGCCTATAAACATTTCCATTCTTTAACCTGATTATCCAGCCTAGAATTTCCATCGTACAGTCACAAATAGTTTCCAAGATTTCACTATAACTATTGTTTGTTCGTAATTATGACTGTCTAAGGTCCAAACAATACCAGTAGACCATGTTTGATAAAATTCTTTGGAAACTTCACATTTTACAGCATGTGATGTATGAAGTAGATGATGAAAGGAGAAGTATTGGCGAAATGTAACCGGGGCCGTTAGGGTCAATAGGCCTAGGAAAAGATGATGACTATATATATAATGAATTTCAATTCAAACTCTTTAAAATATTAAAATAATAAAACTGGTCAGTTTAATTCATGAAAAGTAACTCATCAAAATAGTTTCTCTTAATTATTTTTTTCCCTTGGAATCTGAAGTTGCCTAAATTACTGGGAAATTGCGTAATTGTTTGTACACTGAAATGGATCATATTTGCTGCTACTGAAGAAACACAAGAGGAATATAAATGCTTGATTTTAGAATACTGCACAAAAGCAACGATGTGCCGGTAATGTCAGGTAGGCCTTCAATGCAACGCTTAAAACATGTAAATGCAGAAGCTATAATGTCAGATATGCCTACAATGCAACGCTTAAAACATGTAGATGCAGAGCTGTAATGTCATATAGGCCTACAATTCAACGTTGAAAACATGTAGATGCCGAAGCTATAATGTCAGATAGGCCTACAATGCAACGTTTAAAACATATTGATGTATTGTAGAAGCCATGACTCCGTTTTCTGTCTTTCCTCGGATGTTCTAATGGTATTTCTTTTAAAAATCAGTATGCCTTCACCTAAATGAAAACTTACTATGCAGCAAATGTAAATTAAGATAATCTGCCTTTAGGAGATATGATTATTGTGACAGACTAAAAGAAAAATGGCATCTCATCCGTATGGGACTTTGACACCACGAAGGAAACGCTATCTCTTCATAGTGACTATCTTTTTTCAGGCTTTTTTTTTTGTAACTCATTAATAAAGCCAAGGGCTTTAGTAAGGTCTACAGATCTTGGTTAAGTAAAAATTTTATGTTTGATACTGGAGGATCATCGGTGCCATGATGGTTGAGGAGGCTCTAGAGGTGATGCTTTTGCTTTTCTATCCTCACTTAATATGCTGCAACCCCTGTTGGAAAAAATGATAATGATGATGACAGGAAAAGTGAAAAATCAAATTTGAAATCTCGTTGACGTAGCCTAATCCTTTGTTCAAAAGAGTTGAAAAAATTGAAAAGGAAAACATGGCGAGGTTTGTATGTTTTGATGTAGCATCATTTGAAGAATCTTCTCCAACCGAAAGAAGTGGCAAGAAAAGACTCAGTCTTACGAATACGTTGGGCAGCTGACGGTTAACTGAATGTTATTCAAACTTGCTTATTAAGCCATTTTCTATTCTTTTTTACTATTTGTGGCGCTCTTCATTTTTCCCCTTATCTGTGGCTTTGATCTAACTGATTTTAATCTTTAATTAACGTATTTAAATTGTCTATAGATACTTGAAACACTTGGGATTGATTACCTCTACCCCTTTCTCGTTGCTGCTCCTCTCACTCCCAGCAACTTGCACACAGGCAAATTATCTCGTCGATTTCAGTGACAAAATAGCATATATAATTAGTTAATCCTTATATGAATACTTAAATTCCCAATAAATATATATTATTTCTATGAAAGTATAATTCACATTAATTTCGGAATATAATTAAGATTTTAGAGGTGTTATAATTAAAAAATCACATAGATATTTAGAATGACGATATATTATGAAAATATTTTATGCTTTGCCTAAAACACTTAGACGTTTACCAAGAAATAATAGTTTTCTTTGGCTATAAACAACTGTCTCTCTTGATGAAAGTTTAAGAATAATTCTATTATTTCATTTTACCCCAAATTCGGTTGAGATGAAATTAGTTATGGTAACCTAATTTGCTTTTCCAACCATTTCCTTGTTTCATGGCCGTCTTCTAAACTTGTACATTATATCCACTTTTGTAACTCGTTCTCTCCACGTTCCAAAATGCTCTGTATTACTTTCTTTGCACAGGTCACAAACATCATGGCTGCAAGTTTACCCTTGCTCTCATTATTAGAGATAAATCTGAAAATACAATATTGGAAAGAAACTATGGTTGGGCTTTTTGTCAGAATATGCGCATGTGGAAGGAAGACTAGATGAAATGAGAGCAAATAATCCATTGATTTTAACCTTTTCTAATTCACGACAAAGTCTATATATATATATATATATATATATATATATATATATATATATATATATATATATATATGTGTGTGTGTGTGTGTGTGTGTGTGTGTGTATAATTTCAAGCAATAAATTGCTTGACATTAATACCAGAATGAATATCTACACAGGCAGTTCCAGGGATAGTCTCACGGAATCACGGTGTTCAGAGGGATTTGTACTTCATTAACGATTTTTTATTTTTTTTTTCTGAAAGGGTATTGTAGCACGATTGTTTTGATGATCTAATATTTTTTTAATAATAAAATTTTTCATAACAGTTCACCAACTTTGTTTCATACATATACATGTTTACAAAATAAAATATAAGATTTATTACTAAGTGAGAAGTTTATGTTCAACGCTTGTCCAATGCAAAAATAGATATCAACAGTTTGGCTGCATACTGTTCACGTAAACCCGCCCCCCCCCCTTCCCCTGTGCCCTGTATTAGTACGGGAAGAAAAGAAAAAGAAAGAGTTAATGATGAAAGAGAGAGAGAGAGAGAGAGAGAGAGAGAGAGAGAGAGAGAGAGAGAGAGAGAGAGAGAGAGAGAGAGAGTTGTAGATTGCCATGCATATAGCATGACGCGGGCTCTTGTCGTTGGACAGCCCGTAAGAGAATGAATCTGTAAAGAGGAGACCTCCAAAGGAGTAAAAAAGGATATTATTAAGAGGAAGGTTGGGTTTTGAAAGAGAACAATGTTATTGAAAAAGGATGTAGGATGAGAAATAAAAAGAGGAGTTGGACATGACATGGAAAGGGATGGAAAGTAACCCGAAAAGGAGACTACCTTTTAGGTCCACGAAATGAAAGGTTTTAGTTAGAGAAAAAGTTTTGATAGTAGCAAGTCCCAGTAAGTAGGAGAGACTGGGAGAGGAGAGAAGTTTTTTTCTGCAGTCAGAGAGAAAAGAAGTAGTTCTAAGCAAAAAAGCTTATCCCTGCTCTGGAGCTGGGTTGAGGAATGGTTGCAGGAATTGCAGGACGGTGGGAGTCGAGGATAAGGAGAGGACTCTGGCAAGGGTCTTGATGGCAATGGGTATAAGGTCATTCAAGGTGAGGGACTCAATTTGTTGAGCCAAGGATGTAGGTTGAGGAGTTGGAGTTGAAGAATGAGGTGTTGAAACTGCTTGCAGTTGGGTTGCAGGTGCAGGAGGTGTTGCGACTGCTTGCAGTTTGGTTGCAGGTACAGGAATGATGGTTGATTTGCGTTGCTTTGCAATTGCAGGGGCAGGAACTGTGGTAGGTTGGCGTTGTCTTCGTTGTCGAGGAGTTCGCTGGTCCTTGGGCTGAGACATCAAAGCTGGGGTGTAAGTTTTGGGAGTACTAGTGCCCTTCATGGCAGCTATCCTCCTCAATCGTTCAGGGCAGCGCTTGCTCCAGGTGTGATGAGGTCTGGAGCAATTTCGGCACTTAAGGTGAGTTTCTTTCCCATTCTTGTGGGCCTGAATACAGATCTCGGTGTCGTGGCGTTGGCTGCAGACACCACAGGTTGCAGGGCCTTGGCAGTCCTCCTTGTGATGACCTTAGCGTTGACAGTTGTAGCAGCGAAGTGGCTCAGGGTGTAGTCGGTAACTGGGAACGTCCCCCAAACTCCAAGATCAAGGGATGAAGGCACTGGACCTATAAAGGTGGCTAAGAGCCTTCTGACTGGGACGTTGTCTCTGTTTTTGCAGCGGTCAGCCTTTTCTACGTTGTTGCAGGAGGTGACGATGGTAAGTGGCATTGAAGTGGGGTATCTGGAGATGATGGCTTTCCTCCGAACTAAGGCTGGGTCTAGCAGGATCAGGTCTGGTTCCTCTTGTAGGTGGCTGGCAGTAGTCGAATGCCCTTCGATTCGGTCAAGCAGAGAGTTGCATGCCAGGCTTTGCAGCAATGGCAGCAACTGCAGCGTAGGATGTGGAGCTGTTAGTTAGCCTAAACTTTGGGAGAGGTCGCCTAGGCTCAGGCAGGGGATCTGGAAGGCTGGCAGCGATGGTGGTGGCCTCCTGGAGAAGGCTTTGTAGACAGGAAACGCAGTTGCAGTCAATTGGATGTTCCCCTGTGGGCTCAACAACCTCCATGGCAATGAAGGGGACAGCTGCTGGGGTAGGAGAAACGGCTGCAACAGGCTCTGGCTGTATAACTGGCGAAGAGACAGACAAGGAAGAGTCTCGAAGCTCATTCCTTGGTATCAATAAGGGCGATGGTGGGGGCTCTACAGGAGCTGGTGAGGGTCTGTCAGGGCTCTTCCTTCGTTTATAAGGGGGAGCAGACTCCTCTGGAGTGGTAGGAGCAGATCGAAAGTGGTACAGGAGCTTGTAAGATGCAGTCTTGCAGTTCTTACAGTTGCAACGAACGTTGTGATTTGGCAGGGTCATGTCATCAACTTCATTGGATTTAAGGCCAACTAAGTTAAAGAGGTGAACTCTCTTGTTGTGGTATTCTTGGCAGTCATCGCAGTCACAGTAGGGGTACTTGTAGAGTTCTCTGCAATGCCGGATGCTTCCGTAAAGATCCCAAGCCCAATTGCCAAGAAAGGCAATAGGCATGGCGAAACTCTACGGGGAGAGCGGTGAAGATAAGTCTCGTGGAGATTGTCCAAGCGCTGAACATTGGAGACGAAACTCTACGGGCAGTGCAGTGAAGATTTGGCTCGAGAAGATTATCCAAGAGATGAACGTCTTCTGCAGTTGTCAAGAGACCTTTTCATTCATTCATTCTTAGATTGCCCAGCCTTACTGCTGGGCACGGGCTTTTGCGTTGGCAGCCCGTTGGGGAGGTTAGGGTGTGTTGGGTCGGGACCTTTATTATTTGGTACACACATAGGTAATTGGATTTTTTTCTTCTTTATCTGGAATTAAGCACGAAAATGCACAAAAAATACGATATCGTGAGCACTCACACGAGATCAAGTCTTTACGAAACGCACATGAGAATCTGAACTGAACGTGCGATTAACAAAGAGAGAGACTGAGGCAGCATTGTAGGAGGGATTTCGGCCAATAGCATATCGGCATCTTAGTGACGCCGTGACGCTGACCAATAACAGACCAGCTTCTTAGTGGTGGTAGGAGTGTGATTCGCACAATCGTACGCGTAAAAACCGCCAAGTTTGAATTTTGGAATTCGATGCCGTAAAGTGGGAAAATGTCGTAATGAGGGGACAAAAAACCTCGTATTCCACACCGTAACGTGAAAAAAAACGTAAGTTGGGGACGCTGTATCCCGGGGGCTACTATATTACGTTTAACCCAAGAATTACTCGTTTTATTATCCAATACCTTATAAATAAAATCACCATTTTATATTCCCATTAAATATTATTTATCATACATCCCATTTCAACTTCCTATATTGCTTTTATTTCTTTTGTTATTACCTTGTCACAACCCGATTTCACATAAATACTTGATCTGGACAAGTTTCCCATTCCAGTTCATTCGTGTTTACCCTCTAGACTCCGTTGTTTTCCTGTTAACCAATCACGAACCCATACGTATTCACAGTCCGTCATTTCAAGTGAGATTTATTTTTTCTTATTTTGCGATGGAGGAAGTTATAGAAACTTGAAACGGCTGCAGTATTCCATACCTAAAAGCATTTGCTAAATTCCATAGTGATTTTTATGATTTGACATCCAATGTTTATAATTTCCTTAAAGCACACAATGTAATACCTCAACGTTTACAGTGCCCCAAGTGCCGTTCCTTCCTATCTTACAGGAAAGACATTCACATATTTTACTGTAATACCCAAACCAAGATATCTCGAACCAAAAGGACACCTTCCCGTGACCCGCAAGTTTCGTCGTCCGCGTCATAAAGATAAGTCATTCAACAAAAGTCATTATATTCGGTTTGTGACCTGTTAACTAATAGGTAATGTTAGGTTGGTTTGTTAGGTTCTGTACCCTTTTTGTACCTTTTTATATATTGTGTAAAGTGTACTGTATATGGAACAATTCTTTAAAATACACTAGCAATGCCTTTGTAACGTTGTTAACACTGTGTATCATTGGTAACATTGCTAATTTTATCGTTCGTAGCACATACGTTAGGTTTGTGACCTGGGAACTCCTAGGTTAGGTTAGCTGGGTTTGTTAGGTTCTGTACCCTTTTTGTACTTTTTATATATTATGTAAAGTGTATATGGAAATTATATTTAGAATACGCATTGTAATATCTAGCTTTTAAACATCTGACTTAGCCGGTGGATATATATATATAGGTTACGTCTCTGACGTCCCGGCAGAAAATTCAAAACTCGTGGCAATCGCAGATTGGATAGCTAGGTGTACTACTAGCGCCACCACTCGCCAGGTAACTGGAACCATTATACGATTCCTCAGATCTTTTCTGCTGCCATTGCTGGCGACATCATTGGAACATTCGCTCGTTATAACCTTCGATTTTTGCAGTATCTTTGGTGAAGTTTTTTTTTTTTGGTTAATTGGCTTTCGCTTGATTGGATTTACTTACAGATTCTCTTGAACCTCTTTTGATTTGAATTATTTTGACCTTTGCTTGTTGATCTCTCTCTGGAATTTTCCAAAATGGCTGACCCTTCCCCAGTTTATAGAAAGTGTGTGAAAGGCTGTAAAACCCGCCTTCCTAAGACCTATATGTAGAGGTAAAAATTGTCAATTAGGGGATCGATGTGATGAATGTGTGTTGTTATCTGAGAGTGAGTGGCTGGATTTTGATTGGTACACTCGTAAGTTAGAGAGAGATAGAGTCAGACGAAGTTCTTCTCGATCTAGAGAATATTCCTCTCCCCGTGCCCCTGAACCTATTCCTTCCCCTGTAGTGGTAGTTCATGAACCTCCTACTGTTACCGCTGAGCCTTCATTTAAGGATATGATGAGTGCTATTCAAGCCCCTGGTGTTAGGGTTGAGTCGCTTGCTGTGGACAGGAACCAACTTATGTCCGATGTGAATATGCTTAAAAGTGCCAGTGTTAGTGCCAAAAGTGCGGGGAATATGTTCAGTGCTGTGAAGGGTGTGTCTCCTCGTACCTGTCGTTCACCTAGCCTAAGACCTCTTTCAAGCTCCCCAACCCCTGGGAGAAGGAAAGTCGATCAGCGAAAGGGAACGAGAAGTGTAACCGCACGAGCAGACGTCCCCTCGAGCGTTTCTGTTGACGTTTCACGAAACGCTCTCCCTCACCATGGGAAAGATGAGGTTAAGTTTACCTCATCTTCAGATGACGCTTTGGTCAGTAAAGATAATCGCGACTGGCGTCAAGTTTCCAGACCTCTCAAGAAGAAAATTATCTCAATAGATCAAAGTTGTTTATCGCCTCAAATGCCTGGCTGTAGTCATTGGAGCAGTCCAGAGCGATTGCCTTCTTCTGAAGAAGGTTCTCCTGCCAAACGTACTCTTAGAACGTCTGGTTCAGACAATCTTCCAGCGATTGCTCTGTAAGTTCCTGGATCGGTTGTGTTGTCTGGATGTTCCAGGCGTGATGTGAGCGGGGGAGAAGGCGAATTGATCGCGGACGTTTCGGGCCGAACCTTACCACAAGTTGACCCTAAGTTGAGCCTGTTACAGGACATGCAGCTTAAGCTGTCTTCAATTATGCAGTCATATCAACGAGTTCCCGAGCGTCATGAAGCTTCGCAAGCTGATCGTCGTAACTCGGTTAAGCTTGAGCGTAAACGAAACGTCAAGCTTCCAGGCGTGAAGCTGAACGTCAAGCAGACGTGTTAACTGATAATGACGTTCATCATGCAGTCAACCGTGACGCCGAACGTCAAGTTAAACGTAACGTCGAGCATCAATCATATCAAGTTAGACGTGACGTCGAACTTCAAGTTGATCATGACACCAAACGGCAAGTTGATGCTGGATGTTAAACTAGCGCACACGGTGCCCAACATATAGTTTGCGCACAGGCGCGCAAAGACGTCTTTATTCCAGCTGAAGTCTTGTTGGAAGAAGATGTTGTTGATCCCTTTCAGCAGCTGAACCTTTGGAAGACTTATCAAAGGAAAAAGAACCTAAGACTGCACAGCATCCTTAAGACCTTAAGAAAATAATGAAAGTTTTTACGGAGGAATTTCCTAGTCACTTTGTTCCTGTTGCTCCACGTTCCCCCCCCCCCCTTCAGAGTTCACCTTGGGGACAGCAACTCAAGCTCCTATTTTTACAAAGATGGCTCTTTCAAGATCATCTAAGAGAGCTTTAAGATTGTTGGGAGACTGGATGCAGTCCAAGAAAAATCTAGGCAAATTGGCTTTTTCTTTCCCTCCAGCTAGACTAGCTTCCAGGTCAAGTGTGTGGTACGAGACAGGAGAAGTTCTCAGCTTGGGAGTACCTGCCTCTGCCCAGGGGGACTTCTCAAGACTAGTAGACTCTTCTCGTCGATTAGCCATGAGACGTACAAAAATTTTCTGGACGACTTCGGAACTTGATCATCTTCTCAAGGGCATCTTCAGAGCCTTCAAGGTTTTTAACACTCTCGACTGGACTCTGGGAGCCTTGGGAAAGAAAGTTTCTTCTTTTAAGAACAATGATAGTTTTATTCAGATTATATCTTGCATGGACAAAGCTGTTAGGGATGGCTCTAATGAATTAGCAGCCCTTTTTATGTCTGGAGCTTGAGAAAAGAGCTCAGATGTGTTCTTTCCTTTCCATGGGGGTCAACCCTGATCAGAGGTCTGAATTAATGTTTGCGCCGCTCTCTCATTCTCTGTTCCCACAAGAACTTGTGAAAGAGGTTGCTGCATCTTTAGCCCGGAAGGCCACCCATGACTTGGTCTCCAAGACAGCTCGAAAAGTACTTCCAGCTTCCTTTTCTAGCAACAAACCAAAAGTGGATACTCCTTTGTCTAGATTTATTCCTCCCTTTTGAGGTAGACCCGTCTGTAGGGGTAACTCCAGATCTGATGAGAAAAGAGGAAAAAGGAGGGGATCAAGATCGGTCGAAGCAGAGTCTGACTGCTTTCGACTTCAGACAGCAGTAGGGGCTAGACTGATCAACTTCTGGCAGGCTTGGGAGAGAAGGGGAGTTGGACCCTTGGTCCGTCCTTTTGCTGAAGGAGGGATACAAGATTCCTTTCGTAAAGAAACCCCCTTTAGTTCAAGATCTAATAGATCTCTCTCCCAGATACTGAGAGAACTCAAAGAGACAGGCTTTGCTTCTACAATTGTCCCTCTTGTTGGAAAAAGGGGCTGTAGAGAGGGTACAGGACTTGCAATCTCCAGGTTTTTACAACCGCCTCTTCCTGGTTCCAAAGAACTTCGGGGGGATGGAGACCAGTCCTAGATGTAAGCGCTCTCAACGCTTTCATTCAGAAAACAAAATTGTTCCGTAACCGAAATACAAACCACGCTTCGTTCCGTAACCGAAATACAAACCATGCTATTTACATAGGGGTTTACTTTCGGCGTAGCTGAAATTGACGAGCCATTAGATTTTAACGAGGGTTTACTACCCCCGCGCTAGTTAGCAGGGGTAGGGGAGTTCACGATCAGAGACTCCTCTTCGGAGGTCGGACGGTGTTGCGCCTGTCCGAGGTCGTCTTCATCTTTATTCGACGTTCTCCGCAGAGGATCCTCCTCGATGAGTACCAACCGTTGCAGCTGCTCTACTCCTGCCAGACCTTCTAGTCTTCATCTCCGTTCTAGGAAGCCATTAAGCACGAGATCACTATGAAAAAAAAAGGACAGCTAAGAAATTTATGATGCTCATGAAGACTTCCTTCTAAATGGATATCTGGATCTTGGAGACATGAGGTTACCGAGTTTTTCCTCGAAGAGTAAAACTATATTCAAGGCCAAAGATGAATTGGAAATTATTAAAAGAAAATCTTTCATATTTTTCCACTTCAACCATCGCCGGTTATTGCAAGATATCAGCCGTCCATCTGGTGGTAATGTTTCCCTGTGCACTGGCATAAGGCCACTGATGAAGCCCGTTATTGACCTCAACTTCTTTTAGAGATTAGAAATAATACTCCCTCAGAATTTTAGGTAGATTTAGCGAACCCTTCTACCATCCGTTACATCATTCCCTGGAGACAGTGTGTAACTTTGGTGAGAAGTAAAAGTCTCCGGAGCTTCAGATGTCAGTTTCCGTGGGTCTTGTGTCTTCGAGGGATTTTTGAAGGCAGGAGATGGAACGGTTTTTTTTTTTTTTTTTTTTATTACTAGATTAAATGAAGTTGAATGGTGGCAGCAACTCCTGCGATTCCAGAGGAATCATGGGTTCTTGGTACCCCTGACAGGCCCTCCTTTGGAACCTCCCAGAGGAACCTAGACCCATTTTCCACCAAGAGGGCCTATTGCCGGATTTTTCTCTGGGTTGAATGAAAAAAAGTTTGGATCAAGGAAAACAGGGGAAACCTTTCAGTTTTTGGGGATGGTGGCGGAGGGGGAGGGGGTAATTATTAGAGGGAAGCTAATTTTAGCTCATGAAGTCTTACGTTTGATTATGTTGTCTATTTGACATTGACAATTATTTCTTCATACACATAAACATTGACATATACACACATACTATATATATATATATATATATATATATATATATATATATATATATATATATATATATATATATACATATATATATGTATATATATATATATATATATATATATATATATATATATGTATGTATATATATACATACATACATATATATATATATATATATATATATATATATATATATATATATATATATATGTATATATATGTATGTATATATATACATACATACATACATATATATATATATATGTATATATATATATATATATATATATATATATATATATATAATTTTCATCGAATTCAATGGCCTTAGTGATGTCAAGGTGTTTCTTAGAGAAATCCTTTTATTTCCTCAGCCTATTTAAGTTTTCAGATATAATCCTTTGTTTTAACAAAAGATTGATTATTCCTTCCTATTCACTATAAAACTGTCTTTATCAAGTGATTACTCGTTTACTCAAGTTCACAATTGCTATTATACATGAGCTTCAGCAAATAATATGATTAATTTTGTTGAGATTATACTCTAAAGAAATTAAACATTCCAAAAACTAAAAATGAAAAGGTGATTATTTTTCAAAATTCAGAAGATTATGAAGACGATAATGGTTAGTAACATACTTACACACACTCACATATACAAACATATACTGTATATATATATATATATATATATATATATATATATATATATATATATATATATATATATATATATATATATATATATATATATATATATATATATATATATGTGTGTGTGTGTGTGTGTGTGTGTGTGTGTGTGCATATATATACATATATATATGTATATATATATATATACATATGTATATATATATAAACACACACACCCATATATATATATATATATATTCCTGCACATTCTAGACACGCGCCCTGACCTGCACTACAAGGATTATCCATGTTGCTTTGTGCTTGAATTAAAATCTTACTGTTTTTTTTTTTTTTTTTTTTTTCATGTTGGTGCTTGGAGAGGGGATTCTTACAGCTTCAGTTATTGTAAGTCTACCTTAGTAGTTCTCCCTGTGAACAATCTGAGTTTCATCAATTAATTCTTTCAGGGAGGGTTTCCGGTCGTGACATCTAAATAGTGTTGGTTTATTTGCCCTAATTTTTGTGTTCCAGCATCCGTCTTCGGACTGTTGTGTAGTGCGTCTAATGTAATTTTTCTCTGTGAAATGTTTGCATCTCCTCAGGGACGTAATAAGTATGTTAGGAAAAATATAATTTTCTTAGAAATTGTCAATTGGGTCAGGCGGTGGGGGCGGAGCTAATGCCGTGATGTCATTGGAGGTGCTTGGCTGATTTTCTCCATTGAATTAACATAGGAGTCTTTGGTTTTTATACATTTAATCCATTGCATGATAGTCAAAGAAATTAGGGTTTATTGAAAAGTTTACTGCATAAAAAGATATATATCATATACACTCTTAATTCGTCAGTTTACCTTCAATAATGATGACAAGTTTTTTATTATTGTTATAATTTTTAAGGTAAATAGGTGAATTAAGTTCATATACATTATACAGCTTTTTATGCTATAAATAGTTTTCAATAAACCATCATTTCTATGACTATCATTTCAGCTGGCAATGAGCACCATAACTTTGGCTGATATTTCGAAGTGCCATATTTTTATTATTAGATGTTATTTAACATATGTGGGGCCATACTTGTAGCATTGTATGTTCTATGACCTCTGTTATGAGATACCATACTCATAACATTAGATGTTCTTTGACCTCTCTTTTGAAGTGTCATAATTTTAGCATCTTATGTTCTTTAACATCTGTGTTGAAGTTCCATATTTCTAGCATTAGATGTTATTTAACATCTGTTTTGAGGTGCCATACTTATATCATTAGATGTTCTTTGACTTTTCTTTTGAAGTGCCATACTTCAAGCATTAGATGTTATTTGACCTCTGTTTCGAGGTTCCATACTTCTATTATTGGATGTTTTCCGACCTCTGTTTTGAAATACAATACTTATAACATTAGATGTTCTTTGACCTCTCTTTTGAAGTCCCATACCTTTATTATTTTATATTCTTTAACATCTCTTTTGAGGTTCCATACTTTTATCATTGGATGTTCTTTGACCTGTGTTTTGAAGTTCCATACTTCTGGCTAGATGTTCTTTAACTTATGCTAGGAAGTGCCTTACTTTTAGCATTGGATGTTCTTTGACCTTTCTTTAGAAGTGTTATACTTCTAGCATTAGAGGATCTTTAGCCTCTGTTTTTAAGTAGCATAATTATAGAAATAGATGATCTTTGACCTTTGTTTTGAAGTCCCATACTTCTAGCATTGGATTTTCTCTGACCTCTGTTTTAAGATACCATACTTATAGCATTAATTTTTTTTTTATCTCTCTTTTGAAGTGCCATACTTGTAGTATTGGATGTTCTCTGATCTCTGTTTTAAGATATTATAATTATAGAATTGTGTTCTTTGACCTCTCTTTTAAAGTACCATACGTATATCATTAAATGTTCTTTGACCTCTCTTCTGAAGGGCCATACTTTTAGCATCAGATGTTCCTTGACCTCTTTTTTGATGTCCCATGTTTCTAGAATTGGATGTTTGGCCAATTCTGTTTAAGATACTATACTTCTTACCTGTTCTTTGACTCCCTTTTTGAAGTACCATACTTCTATCATAAGATGTTCCTTGACCTCTCTTTAGAGGTGTCATACTTCTATAATTGGATGTTCTCTCATCTCTGTTTTGAGATACCATACTTTTATTATTAGATGTTCTTTGACATCTGTTTCAAGGTGCAATACTTGAAGCATTGGATGTTTTATGACTTTTGAGGTGCCATACTTCTAGCGTCAGATGTTCTTTGACCTCTGTTTTCAGGTACCCTTTTTCTAGCATTAGATATTCTTTAACCTCTGTTTTGAGGTACCATACAGGTAGCATTGAATGTTCTATGACTTTTGCTTTGAGGGTCCATAATTCAAGCATTAGATGTTCTTTGACCTCTGTTTTGAGGTGCCGTACTTGTAGCATTAGATGTTCTACAAACTGTGTTTTGATATACCATACTTCTAAGATTAGGCGTTCTTTTACCTACCCTTTTGAAGTGCCATATTTATAGCAATAGATGTTCTTTGATATCTCTATGAGGTGCGATACATGTATGATTAGATGATCTATGACATCTGTTTTGACGTGTCATACCTGTAGCATTGGATGTTCTCTGACCTGTATTTTGAGGTGCCATACTTCTAGCATTAAGTGTTATTTGACCTCTGTTTTGAGGTGCCGTACTTCTAGCATTAGATGCTTTTTTTTACCTATGTTTTAAGGTGCCATACTATAAGAATTGGATGTTCTATGGCCTCTTTTTTGAAGTGCCATACTTGTAGTATCAGATATTTTTTTTTTTTGCCTCTGTTTTGAGGTGCCATACTTGTAGAATTAGATATTCTTTGACCTCTGTTTTCAGGTGCCGTACTTTTAGCATTGGATGTTCTATGATCCCTGTTTTGAGGTGCCATACTTGTAGAATTAGATATTCTTTGACCTCTGTTTTTAGATGCCCTACTTCTATCATTGATGTTCCTTCGCCTCTATTTTGAGGAGCCATTCTTCAAGCATTGGATGTTCTCTGACCCTTTTTTGAGATGTCATACTTCTACCATTAGATGATATTTGACTTCTGTTTTGAGTGCCATACTTCTAGCATCAGATGTTTCTACCTCTATTTTGAGTTGCCATACTTCTAGTTTTCGCTGTTTTTTTTTTTTTTTACCTTTTTTTTCAGCTGCCATACGTTCAGCATTAAATTTTCTTGGACCTTTGTTTTATGGTACCTTACCTCTTGCATTAAAGGCTTTTGACCTACTATTTTTAGTTGTCTTACCTCTTGCATTATAGGTATGTTGGGGTGCCATACTTTTAGTGCAGGTATTTCAATATTCCATTTCCGACATATTCGTCATGGCTATTTTGACTTGGCTTCATCTACATTCTACACAATTAGGGCAAAGCCCTTGAAATTTTTCTTTAGCTTCGTCTGTGATGTTTGCGTCTATAAAGACACACCCATTGTGATAGAACCTTCCAAAACATTCACATCCTATCCTTTTCCCCCCATCCCTCACCCCCAGTCGAAAATCCACAAAAAAAACTAACTATTCATCATTTTGTAATTATTTTTTTACTATATAGATATTTTCTATCTTCTAGACTTATACGTTACTATTTTAATATCTTTTTTTTTCTTATTTATTACGATATTCACATATTTTTTCTGTAATTATTTTGACCAAATGTCTTACCAAGATGAGACTAGGAATGACTCTGTACCAGTTTGTATATTTAAATAAGCATTCCCTCTTTCACACATTCCGTTGTAGGTATAACGTCAGAATATGGAAGATCAACAAGATGATGGCCAGGAAAGAGCACCGAGAAGAGTCCAGCGAGAGAATGATATGACTAGGAGGAAATTGCAGGGTATCTTTGGATAGATATTTTTCAGATAAAAGATTATAAATTATTATGTAAATTTTAATAAAATATGGCATTAATCTTATTCGTAATGCTGATACTTGCAATCGGCTATTACTTTCGATTTTGATTCAGATAAATATTTTCATTATTTAAGGAAATTATAGCATTATAAGAGCTTTAAAATAATTTTAGAACAAGTTAAACTCAGACGTGCCATATTCAGATATAGAACAAAGTCTTCCATAACTTCCTCTCAAATGCCAGAGACTCTGGGGATCTGATCTTCTCTTAAGTTGGAGATTTCCTTTGGATCTAAACTTAGTGGCTTCGGTTTTTTATTTGCTTAGATTTATTGCTTGATTTATAGGATGTGGCTATATGGCCTGATAAAAGGGTCTAGGAAGCCAATAAGCACGAGATGCCTATGGATAAAGAAAGACAGCCAAGAAAAGGATGATGATCACGAAGACTCCCTTCAAAATAGAAATCTGGATCTTGGAGACTTGAGGTTACCGAGTTTTTCCCCGAAGAGCAAAATTATATTAAAGACCAAAGATGACTTGGGAATTATTAAAAGAAAATCTCTCATATTTTTCCTCTACAGCCATCGCTGGTTATTGCAAGATCTCAGCTGTCCCTCTGGTGGTAATGTTTCGCTCTGGCATAAGGCCACTGATGAACCACGTTACTGACCCCACCTGTTTCTAGAGATCGGAAATAATTCTCCCTCAGATTTCTAGGAAGATTTAGCGAACCCTTCTTCCTTCCATTGCATCATTCTCTGGAAATAGTGTGTAACTTTGGTGAGAACTAAAAGTCTCCCGACTTCAGATGTCAGTTTCTGTGGATCCTGTGTCTTCAAGGGATTGTGGAAGGTAGGAGAAGGAACTGTCTCTTTTTAATATTAGGTTAAATGAAGATGAATGCTGGAAGCACCTCCGGCGATTCCGGAGGAATCACGGGTTTTTGGTACCTCCGACAGGCCCTCCATTGGTAGCTCCCAGAGGAACCCAGACCCATTTACCACCAAGAGGGCTTATTGCTGGATTTTTTTGTTTTCTGTGTAGGCAATGAAAATCTGTTTGGATCAGGGGAAACCTTTGAGTTTTTCGGGATGGTTGGGGAGGGGAATAGTTATTAGAATGAAGCTGAATTTAGCTTAAGGAGTCTTTTGTTGTCTATTTGACATTGACAATTATTTTTTCATACACACAAACCCATTTACATATATGATATATATATATATATATATATATATATATATATACATATATATATATATATATATATATATATATTTATATATATATATATATATATATATATATATATATATTTATGTATATATATACTTTATATATGTATATATATATATATATATATATATATATATATATATAGACATAATGTATATACTATGTACCGTATATATACATATGTATGTATATATATATATATATATATATATGTGTGTGTATATATGTATTTATATGTATGCATATATCATATATATACCGTTTATATTATCATATATTTATATATATATGTATATATAAATATATGTATAAATATATATATATATATATATATATATATATATATATTTATATGTATATATATATATATATACATACATATATATATATATATATATATATATATATATATATATATATATATATATATTTATGCCTGCACATACTACACACACGTTCGGACCTGCACTACAAAGATAATCCATGTTTCTTTGTGCTTGAAGGAAACATAATTAAAATCCCGCTGGTTTTTCAAAGTTGGTGCTTGGAGGGGGGATGCTAACAGCTTCTGCTATTGCAAGTCTTCCTTAGTAGTCCTCCATGTGAACAATCTGGGTTCCTTCAATTAATTCTCTAAGGGAGGGTTTCCGGTCGTGGACATCAATATAGTGTAGGTTTATTGACCCCTGATTTTTGTGTTCCAGCTCCCGTCTTCGGACTGTTGTGGTAATGTGTCCAATGTACTTTTTTTTCTGTGAGATGTACACATCTCCTCAGGCATGAACGTTTATAGACTAAGTTGGTACATGCTTCTTTAGTTCCTTTTGGGGCGGTACTGCAGTATGTATTAGCTTCCGATCTATTTAAGAATCGTTTGCAAATCCCCCCTTATCTGTCTATTAGACAGTTCAGTACTGGCAGCTAAATACCCATTAACAACATAGTAATTTTACTTTAGTTCTGTCAGGAGGGAGTCTCGTCCAAATTGGGAAAGATATGGCTTTAATGATCAATTATGTTAAATGACCTCTTTTTGGAAGAATAACTTATTGCTTCGACTCTTCGAAAATTTTTGTGGCCTGAATTCATTATCAGGGCCACAGATTGTACACTACTAATGGCCTGCATTGCTCCATGCATCTATTTGATTTTGCAGATACTTCAATTCATCTCGTAAATAACTAATGTGTACATAATTGGTGGCGAGTACTTCCGCTTTGTTTGTGTTTCCAACATTCCAACCGAATCTTGCTTAATATTTACGATTTGCCAATGTACAGTATTGATTTAAATAAACATATTTTCTTTGTTAAATATATATATATATATATATATATATATATATATATATATATATGTATATATAATATACAGTATATGTATACACTCACACACTTATGTATATATACATACATACATACATACATACATGTATGTATATAAATATATAAGTATGTATGTAAGTATATATATATATATATATATATATATATATATATATATATATATATATATATATGTGTGTGTATGTATATATGTATGCATGTACGTATATAAATATATATATATATATATATATATATATATATATATATATATATATATACGTACATGCATACACACACACACACACATATATATATATATATATATATATATATATATATGTATATATATATATACACGTACATGCATACACACACACATATATATATATATATATATATATATATATATATAAATATATATATATATATGTATATATATATATATATATTTATATATATATATATATAAATATATATATATATGTATATATATATATATATATATATATATATATATATATATATATATATATATATATGTGTGTGTGTATATATATACATACATACTTTCATACATGCTTATATACATATATATATATATAAAAAAATTATATATATACAGTATATATATATATATATATATATATATATATATATATATATATATATATATATATATATATATATATATCATCACCGTCACCTACTCCTATTGATGCGAAGGGCCTCTGTCAGATTTCGCCAATCATCTCTCTCTTTAGCTTTTAATTCAATACGTCTCCACTCATCATCTCCCACTTCACACGTCATAGTTGTCAGCCATCTCTTCTAGTGCATTGCGGAGCAAAGTTAAACATTTAGTAAACTAATCTCTCTTTGAGTTTGTGAAGAGCATGCCCAAACTATCTCCATCTACCACTTACCATGATATCATCCACATATGGCACTCGATTAATCATTCTTATAGTTTAATTTCTATTCCCGTCCTGCCATTTAACTACCAATATTCCTCTGAGTTCTCACATCTGCTAAATCTGTTGGAGATTCTTTCATTGTCATACCACGACTCAAGTTCATACAGTAACAAAGATCTCAGTAACTGGTATATTGTAAATTCAGGCGATTTGATTTTCAAATTTTACTTAACCTAGCCTTTGTCTGGTTTGCTTTTTTCAATCTTTCACTAAACTCTAATTCTAATGTCTACCCATTGGAGATCATAGTTCCCAAATACTTAAATGATTCTACCTAATTAATTCTTTCTCCTCTCTCTCTAGTCTCTTTAGAATAAGCATACTATATATTTTCATGAAAACTGATGTGAGTGTGATTGATGCCTCTGTAATTATTACAATTAGTCAGGTCTCCTTTTTTTACCCTTTTCACCAACACTTCTTGCTTCCATTCATCAGATTTTGCCTCGACAAAATAATCTTGCAAGTATTGTAGGAGTCACTTCATTTTCGGCCAATATCATCTCGGCCGTTATTCCATCTCATCCAGGGGCTTTTCATCTCTCTTTGAGTTTTTTCTTTTATGATAGCTTCGACTTCAACTACACTGAATTCATTCATTGGCACATTGAGGTCTTCATCAAATTTAGGTCTATAAATCAAATTATTCCCTTCATATCTCCTATTTATGACCTCGCTAAAATGTTCCATCCAGCGTTGCCTTTTTTCTTCCCCTGTTGTTATAACAGATCCATCTCTCTTATTTTATGGTTTTATGCTTCTTTGCTTCCATAGAGATTTCATTAATATTTCTATGAGCGATTATTACATCTTAGCCCCTTCCTGAACTCATAGCTTTGTCAGCCTCATTTACTTTCCTGTCTAAATATTCTCTCCAGTCATTCCTGGTTTTTATTTTGACCTCGCTATCGATACCAGAATACTTAGCATGATCTACCTTGTAATTTTTAATTACTTCCTCGAAATCTCTCTACAATCAATATCTGTCATTTTCTCCTTATTATAGAATCCCAATTATCATTTGATATCCATGGCTTTCTCCTCGTAACTGCATGTCCCAAAACTTCACTACCAACTAACTGATATCTGTTGTTAATAAAACACCATTCTTCATTAATTGTCTGCTCTTGGTCTCTCAAAGTCTCTAAGACTGCAAATCAATTCCTACATTCAATTGCAAATGTTAATTTGTGCTCATCTTCCAGAAGCTTGGTTGTATCAAAGCTAGGTATTCTATTAACAACCAAGTTTCTACATTTATGTTGTATGCTTTCAGTTTCAATTTCACTATGGTAAGGAGGAGCTGGTGATCGCTATCAATATCTGCACCTTTATAGCTTCTTACATTCCTCCTTCTCTTTTTACTAATGGCGATGTGATTTTTTTTAATTTTTTAATTGCTATATACATATATATATATATATATATATATATGTATATACATATTCATATTTATATATATATATATATATATATATATATATATATGTGTGTGTGTGTGTGTGTATGTATATATGTATATATATTTATTTTTATATATATTTATATTTATATACATATATATATACATATATAAATATATATATATATATATATGTGTGTATATATATATATATGTATATATATATATATATATATATACATATATACATATATATATATACACGTATATACAGTATACATACAGAGGAATTGCCATATACAATATATATATAAACGCACACACACACACACACACACACACATATATATATATATATATATATATATATATATATATATATATATATATATATATAGTTTTGCCAATAGAAAGAAATATTAAACACCTTGAGTACTTTTCTGTTTGTGAGATTTTCATCTTCATACCTTATCACCATAATTTTAAAACCAAAGACAAGAAACATAATTATCAATTAAAACATTAGATAATTGCTGGTATTTGTTTACAAGAGCACGCTCTCCATTTACTCCCAAATTATGCAGTCCTGCAACTCTCTTCTTTTTGTATTGTAATTAGTAGGTTCTTTAAATGCTGGGAAAGCAAAAAATAGCAAGATATTTTGCCGGAGGGGAGGGTGGAGGGGAGGGGAGGGGGAGGGATTCGTGGAGGAGGTACTAATTGACCGGGAAGCGATATCATCAACATAGTCAACAAAGAGAAGTTCGTGACATCAGTGTACATTTGGTATATATTCAAAATATATACTAAATTAAAAATGGAGTAATTACTCAAAAGTGTCACTATTTGTGAAATGTATATTTTACATTAGGCAAATATTCTATATAAATCATAGTAAAGTTTTTTTTTTTTTAAAGAAACTATTTTGCGAATGACTGGGTTTCCCAGACAACGTTTGACTACACTAACGCCATCTATTGACCACTGCCTAAGGATGCCTGCCAATTTCCCGCCAATGTAAACAGTCATACGCTGCAAAAATAGTCATTCTCGTAAAAAGTTTCTTTAAAAAAAAATAATAATTATTGTCAAGTATTACCAAATAAAATATACAAATCACGAATAGTGACACTTTTGAGTAATTGATCCATATTTTAAATTAGTATATATTTGGAATACAGTATATACCAATGTCCGCTGACGTCACGAACTTATCTGATTCACCACCTAGGGTGGCTTAGTATTTCCTCCAGCAACCCTTTCCCCTACCAAAATATTTGCTTTTTTTTTTTTTTTTTTTTTTTTTTTTTTTTTTTTTTTTTTTTTTTTGGCATTTAAAGAACCTCCTGAATAATGTACAAAAAGAGGAGAGCTGTATGAATGCATAATTTTGGAGTAAATGGAGAGCGTGCTCTTGTAATAAAATACCTATTTAAAACTAGAAATTAGACGAAATTAAAAACTTAAAATCTTTAAAAATATAAAGATGAAATTGTAACTGAAGAAGAAATGATAGATATCTTGTGGTCTTGTGGAGTGAGGACGTGCTGAAGAAGTGCTCTGTTGAAATTTAACAACAATAGTGGCAAGTTAAAAGTGAAAATCGTTAAGTTAATAATTTCCAACATAATTAAGTTATGTAAATTGGAATCAACGTCATTGGAATACTAAATAGTGCAAAATTACAAATTAATAGTTGATTACAACTGGGACACAGGTAAGAGCTACCAATTATGGTTTTCCCGACCCATTTGGACTTAAATATAGTGTAAACTACAAAAATGTTAGGAGTCATTAAGAAAATTAGAAGGAAACCTCATGAAAAGTCTGAAACAGGAAAATCAGTTGAAGAAGAAACAAATGAATTTTTACAGATAATGAAGAATACATCAGTATATGATAGTGACAATATGGAGGAAGGTGCCTGTGGAAGAAATGATGAATCAGCGAATTGATCGTTAGTCACCGTGGAATCTGATGACACTGAACTATGTGAGCACTGCAAGACTGTCGTTGCCATTGAGGGAATTTGTTGTAATAGATGTCAAAAATGGTATCATATTGAAAACGAATGTTCTGGATTAATAGAAAATTTATCACAAGCCGACAGAAGACTATTGTGTAACGAACATATTTATTACATATGTAGAAATTGCACTGATAAGTTCAATGAGGATGCAGTAAACATACAAAGAAAAGTATTGGATGAAAAAGTCGTAATGTCCCATCATTTGGTTCAGGTCTTGATGAATAAAATAGAAGAAATGAAGAATAGCATGACAGAAATGAGAAATAAAGTGCAAGAAACAAGAGATGAGATGCAAGAATTAAGAAATGAAATGAAAGAATTAAAAAATGAAAAGAAAAGGAATGAAGATGACATAGATAGGAAGCATCTAACTGGTACATATGCTGAAAAGCTGAAATCAAAGAAAACATTGATTGTAAAATCAACTGATGAGGTTTCAGCAGTTAATAATAAGAAAACAATTATGACCAAATTAAAAGCCCAAGTTGAAAGCACTGCTGAAACAAAAGATGGCCACCTGATCATAAAATTGCAGATAAACAGAACCTGGAGCAGGCAAAATCAGAATTGGAACAAGGTAATGTAAACAAGATCACTGTTACTGAAAAAGGAAAACTTAAACCGAAGATAAAACTTACAAATGTACCAGAAGATGATGATGATGATATTCAAAGTCTGAAGCTTAAGAACCAGTGGCTAAAAAGACACATTGTAGAAAATGATGATCTGACTATCATAATGCAAGAAAATTCAAGAATGGATAAACATAAACACTATATTATAAAATGTACACCTAAGATACGTAAAGCAATCTATGAAAATGGAGATAAACTTAGTACCATATATAGAATATGTAATGTTTACGATCATTACATGCCCTACCAGTGTTACAAATGCCAGGAATTTGGGCATAGTGCAGCAAATTGCAAGAATAAACAGTGCGCGAGAGAACATAAAGCGGGTCATTGCAATGTTGTTGAAGTTAAATGCATAAATTGTGTGAGAAAGAACTATGATGACACAGAATATAAATCCTATGATAAAGTAAACTGTGAAGTTTATAAACAAGAAATAAAAAGAGCCAGAAACAATACTGACCATGGCTTCGATTATGAAAATATCATGTAATCTAATAAATATACAATCCATTGGCAATAAAACTCATATCATTAAGGAAGTCGTAAGTGATCAAGATGTGGATATTTGCTTATTAACTGAAATTTGGTTGAGTGGTAATGTGAGTGACAGATCGAAAATAAATGAAATGAAACCTAAATCTTATAACTTTTATCATGAACCAAGAGAAAACAAAAGAGGTGGTGGCATTGGAATCTTAATTAAGAAATCATACAAAGTTACAGTAAGAAATCATATCATAGTTAATTCATTTGAATATATGAATATTAAAATTTTATCTCGAAATGTAAATCTACAAATAGTTATACTCTATAGACCACCGAGCAAAAGCAAAAGAATGTTTCTAGATGAATTTAATAACTTACTTCAGTAGATACATTGAATGACAATCGAAATATAGTTATATGTGGTGATTTCAACCTACATCTTGATAATAGAGTAGACCCATATGTCAATGAATTTAGAGAATTGATTGACAACCACGACCTTGAAAACATAGTGTCTGAACCAACAGCTCAGTCTAATCATATACTAGATCTAGTTATATTAAACAAAAACAACAACATCATACTAAATATGGAGATTGAACCTGACTGCTCTATATCCCCAATGCATAAGTTGATGTCTTTTGAAATAGACGTTAGAAAAAATAATGCAATACAGAAGGAAATCACATACAGAATTAAGACTAATTTTGATCCAAAAGAGTTCATTGAACAAAGCCTAGAGGATATAAAAGGGATAACACCAGTCTGTAACTGTGAAGAGAATCACACCCTCGTAGAGAGACAATCCTGTATAAACTACATTACTGATAGAAGTAAAACTATACTTGCAACAAATTATAATAATAGGTGCCCGGAAATTACAAAAATAATCACAATTAAAGAAAAATCGAACTGGTTTGATAATGAATTACACTAAGAGAAAAAAAGAAAAATGGAGGATAAATGGAAAAGAAATAGAAATAATGAAAACTAGCAACATTACAAAGCAGCTAGAAATCGCTACAATTACCTTATCTTAGTTAAAAAAAAGGCCTATTATAAAAAAGTGTGCAATGAAAATGACCCACGGAAAATACATAAGAACCTAAAGAAACTATTAGGTCTAAAGACAGAAATAGTATTGCCTGACATAACTAATGATCCTAAATGCCTAGAAAATTATTTTATTGATTATTTTGAGGAAAAAATAAATCAAATCTGCTCCAGTTTTCACAACATCGGCACAACAGAGCGAAGGAATACATCAGCAACAGGTGTAAATAAGCTAAGGGTATTCAAAGAGTTAAGTCAGAGTGATTATATGAGAATAATAAAGAAAGTAAAAAAAACCTACTGCGGAAATGATCCATTTCCAATTAATGATGTAAAAGATGCAGAAAATTTCACCAGACTACAAGAGACCTACCGAAACATGGTAAATATGAGTCTAACACAGCAGTTTTCCCTGATTGTGAAAAAGTTGCATGTATCAAGCCTGTGTATAAAGGAAAAGGTGATGCAGACAATTTAAGTTCATATAGGCCAATATCAAATCTGTCATATTTTTCGAAAATTATTGAAACTGCTGTTCATGAACAAACCTGGAAATATCTGAAAAAATCTAATGCCATACCTGATGATCAATCTGCATACTGAGAAAATTACTCCACAGAAACAACAGTGTTAGTGATAAAAAATGACATAACAGAAATTAAACAAATGGCAAGTGTTCCATTCTTGTGATGCTTGATTTAAGTGCAGCATTTGATACTGTAGAACATTCATATCTGATGGAAGACCTTAAAGCTGTGGGCATCGTAGAACGAGCATACGACTGGTTTGTGAGTTATCTTGAAAACCGCAAAGTTAAAGTAGTAATATCAAATGTTGAATCTGAGACAAGAAAACTAACCAAAGGGGTGCCTGAAGCCAGTGTACTAGGTCCTCTCCTGTTTGAAATTTACACGATTGAACTGGCAAATATACTTGAAACTCACAGAGTTAAGTTTAAAATATACGCTGATGATACACAATTCTATTTCCCAATAGAATCAGTTGATGAAGCTAAAAGAAAGATACATGAAATAATGAATGACATTAAGGCTTGGATGTTAACAAAAAAGCTAAAGCTCAATGAAGGCAAAAGTGAATGTATTATTTTTGGAAATGAAAAAGATATAACAAGAATCGAATGCTTCCAAAGAATTGAAATAGGTCAATCGATCATTGACCTAAAGAAATCTGTCAGGAATCTTGGAGTAATCATGGATGATAGACTGACAATGAATGAACATATGAATAATATGGTAAGAAATTGTAACTATCATATTAGAAACATAGCATTTATTAGTAAATACTTAGATGAAAAATCTATGGCCATACTCATTAATCACCACATATTTTCAAGAATTGATTACTGCAACTCACTGTTCTATGGCTTACCAAATTATCAGATGAAGAAAATTCAGAGAGTACAAAACAGAGCCGCTAGATTAATAAAAGGACTACACAATAGGGAAAAAGTTACCCCTGCACTAATTAAATTACTCTGGCTACCGGTAAAAGCAAGAATTGAATACAAGCTACTCTTACTAACGTTTAAGATACTGAACCAAAATATCTAAAAGAATGCCTGAATAAACTAGAACTAGAAACAAATGTTAACACAAGACACATGAGTGACAAACATATGCTATCTGAACCAAGAACAAATAGTAAATTTGGTGAAAGGGCTTTTAGCTACTGTGCACCTAGACATTATAATAAACTGCCAACTGAAATGAAGGACCTAAAGTGAGCAATTGAATTTAAGAAGAAACTAAAGACATTACTCTTCACAAGATCATATGATTTGGAAGATGCTACAATCAAAGAATTGTATAAGTTATAATGAAAATGTTTCGTTAGATGATTAATATGGACCCGCCCGAGAAGTAGTTCACTCGAATTCAGTGGAGGGTTGGATTTCAACCCAATACAAGTAAACAAGTAAGATATAATAAATCGTAAGTAGAAACATATTAGGCTTACAAAACTAATAGCTTTTTCTTGATCGATATTGCGAATGAGAATGTAGCAAAGAATCATTATAGTCAGTATGCTTTGGTAAATTCACCACATAGGCCTACCAGTATTTTATGATAGTTATTGTGTACATTTTGTTATTGGTCGCATAAAATTCGTCCAAAAACATGAATTTGTCGTTGCTAGAATCCGTTTTCCGAGGTCAGGAAACCGTTCTTCTTTATTGACCAAACTCGCTTCCTAAGCCATTTTCTAATTTTTCTTTCTAGTTGTGGCACTCTTCCTTGGCCCTCTTTATTTCCTCATCTTCTCTTCTTATCTAACTGATTTTATTCTTTCATTAGCGCATTTAAAGTGTCTAACTGTCTATACATATCTGAAACACTTGGGATTTCCTCTGCTCCTTTCTTGTTGCTCCTCACTTTATTCAGAGGAACTTTTGCACACAACAAAATAACCCATCGATATCTTCCGTTTTCTTTATCGTCCTCAATAGGGATTTTAGGACGAAAGTTTCTTATATAATCAGTTATCTATAATTATAGAAATTATTCGATGGTCGGAAAAATATGAATTAATTTGTTAAATATATCATTTAATCCAATGAAAAGAGTGAATCTTAAATTTGGGAGTTAAATGATAAAAATTCCACATAATAATGTTGAATGTTAAGATATTGCAAATTTATTTTGATCTGTAGTGAGCAAAAAAGCAGGTTACGTAGATTTCTCCCCTGGCGTCATCTTATTTTTGGTGTAAACCAACATTCATACTATCATTGTTGTTAGAGATATTGTGCAACAGGTGTCTATAGAACTTTTAAGTTCTGTCTATCAGGAATTCAAAGATTTTGAGTTTTCATTCCCTTGAGCATGAAAAAATCTTTATTGTCTTGAAGAAGGTTTGATATTAATTTTATCCCATTCTACCTTGAACTCAGTTGAGATATAGTTACAAAACTTCTTGGGAGAAGAAAAATTGTTGGTAATTTCAGTGATGTCAACTGTACGAGGATAGAGGAGAATGTGGAAGGAATAGGTCAGACTATTCTGAATATGTGTCGGCAAAAATAAAATGAGCCGTAACCAGAGATATGGATCGAATGTAGTACTGTCCGGCCAGAATATAGATGATAGATTTTTAAGTTGGTAACGGTACATCCTTTTAGCATGCTGCCTTTAGTTTACCTTCATTTTCGTAAAAAGACTCAATTGTAACATCACTAACGTCCTTTTACTCTCGACGATGCATCATGCGTAGGACCTCGTGTGGAGGCTCCCTCAAGTGACCCCTTCCTCTAGGTGTACCTCTCCCTCCTTGGTCTAACTCTTTCCCTAGATCTACACATCTCCTAGGTCTAGCCCTTTTTCTAGGTCTAGCCCTTCATCTAGGTCTACCCTTTCCCCTAGGTCTACGTCTACCCCTTCCTTTATGTCTACCTCTTCCTCTAGGTCTACCCCTCCCCCTTGGTCTACCCCTTCCCCTAAATCTACCCCTCCCTAAGTCTCCCTTTTCCCATAATTCTACCCCTTCCCCTAGGTCTACCCCTTCCCCTAGGTCTACCCCTTCCTCTAGGTCTACCCCTTCTTCTAGGTCAACCCTTTCCCGAAGGTCTAGCTCTACCTCACCTTGGTCTACTCCTTCCCCTCTGTCTACCCCTCTCTTACGTCTACCCCTTCCTCTAGGTCTTCCCCTTTTCTTCAAGTCAACCTCTCCCCTAGGTCTACCCCTTCCCCTAGGTCTACCCCTTCCTCTAGGTCTACCCCTCCCCTAGGTGTACTCCTCCCTCTAAGTCTACGCCTTCTTCTATGTCTACCCCTTCCTCCTTGATCTACCACATTTGGTCCACCCATTCCCCTAAGTCTACCCCTCACATGTTTCTACCCCTTCCTCTAGGTCTACCCCTTCGTCTAGGTGTACCGTTAACCTAGGTCCACCCCTTCCTTTAGGTTTACTTGTCCCACCTTGGTCTATCTCTCCCAGAGTTCTACCCCATCCTTTAGGTCTACTCCTTCTCCCATGTCTACCCCTTCCCCTAGGTCTACCCCTTCCTCTAGGTCTACTGTTCCCTTTTGTCTATCCCATCCTTCACAGTATGTCACCCCACCTTCCTTGGACTACTCCTTCCCCTAGGTCTACCCTTCCCTAGGCCTACCCTTTCTTCTAGCTGTACTCCTTCTTCTCTGTATATATGTATATATGCTGTACTGTTACAAGGATTACGTGAATGGTAAACGAAAAAGCCAGTAGGATATAATAAAAAGCTTTAGTACCAAACGCTTTCGTGCATTTTTAATACACTTCTTCAGGGTACAATAAAACCTGAGGCATAGTTGAAGAACGTCAATAAGTAAACTAGAATAAAAAAAAGAACAATAAGAGAAATGATAGAAAAACCTAGTCAGCTAACTAGCATTGTCAAACAATCAAACAACCCACAGCCATAATTTGTACTAGAACGTTAATTGGTCATAAACACAAAACAGATAAACATAAATGATATAATTCTAAATTGCTGAACAATATTGGTCATGATGAAATTATCCAATTTATATAAACCAGCACTAATATTTAAAACAATCTTTGTTGTGCAAACTCGCTTCCTAAGCCATTTTCTAATCTTTCTTTCTAGTTGTGCTCTCTTCCTTGGCCCTCTTTATTTCCTCATCTTTTCTTATTATATTATTGATTTTATTCTTTCAGTAGTGCATTTAAAGTGTCTAACTGTCTATACATGTCTGAAACACTTGGGATCTCCTCAGCTCCTTTCTTGTTGCTCGTCACTTTATTCAGAGGAACTTTTGCACACAAGCAAAATAACCCATCGATATCTTCCGTTTTCTTTATCGTCTTCAATAGGGATTTCAGGACGAAAGATTCTTATATAATCAGTTATGTATAATTATAGAAATGATTGAATCTTCGGGAAAATATGAATTAATTTATTAAATATATCATTTAATCCAATGAAAAAAGGGATTTCAAACTTGGGAGTTAAATCAAAGAAAATTCACATAATAATTTTCAAAGTTAAGATATTGTAAACTTATTTTGATCTGTAGTGAGCGTGTAACAACGGTTACCACTGGTCAAGCAATTTTGCAATTAAAGCTTTTATTTTTGGTGTAAACCAACATTTACTCGATCATTGATATTAGAGATATTGTGCAACAGGTGTTCATGGGACCTTTGAGTTCAATCGACTAAGAATTCAAAGACTCTTAAGTTTTTATTCCCTTTGACAAAAATCTTTTTTATCTTCAAGAAAGTTTGATATTAATTTTATCCCGTTCTACCTTCGACTCTCTGAGGATAAATATAGTTAGAGCAACCAATTTTTCTTTTGTGCAGATTATTTATGGCCGTCTTCTGTATTATCATTGCAACAGAAGGATTTTACAATATATCACTCAGTCTTGTATCTCGTTCTCTTCACTTTCCAAAATGTTCTCTTGAAAGTTCCTTTTATTTTGCTCATGTTTAGCCTTGCTTTCATTATTAAAGAGAAACTTGAAAGTCTGCTATATGTTGCAAAGTAACACACACACACACACACACACACATATATATATATATATATATATATATATATATATATATATATATATGTGTGTGTGTGTGTGTGTGTGTGTGTGTGTGTGTGCGCGCGCATAAATGTCATAGACAAAGACAGTATATTTTTGCTTTTTGGTGTGCACACACGAGAATATCACAGTGAGTAAAACGTTTATGAGGATTCAAATAATGTATCTATGCATTTAAACCTTCCGTTTTACTCAACAATGCCGCGGCTCCATTTGTGCGTGGACGTAAGCCTACTCAATGATTCTAGAAAAGTCCAAATTCTTGAAGTTTTTTATTGAATGCCATAAAAATATCATCTCTGGTACTCTTTGCTTTTACAGTATTGTAATAAAAACAATAAAGCTTCTTTCAGTTTTCCATTAAAACTTTATCTTATAAATGCAAGTAATTGAGAAGAACTAGGAATGTTGGTTGATTGGTCTAATTGCAGAACATAATTTACATTCTTCACTTTATCTTTATCAAGTTACTCGGTATGTCTCTCTCGATGTCAGTAATTGGCCTACCAACCGTAGGCCTATTGTCAGACGGGAATTTGGATACAAGTTCAGAGCCATCATTTCTCCATTAATAGCTCGACACATTACCAGTGCAGCTGATTCAAATAAACTCTTTCCCTTTTTTTTTTTTTTTTTTTTTTTATTTTATTTTTTTTTTTTAGCTATGACAAGTAGAGCTATATTTTCATATATTTTTTTTTTCTTTGCATCAGAAAAAATCATTTGATTTATTTGTAAATAATGACTGGTGTTTTCATTTAAGATGTTTTTCCATGATTTTGTCTTAAGGCTGTCGTCAGCCAAGTCCTCCAATATATTTTAACTCCACATTTAGGATGATGACGTCATTAACAAATTGAATTAAACCTTTCTGGAACTTTCGCTGCTTTGGTTGTGATTGACCATTGCTGCTTGGTCCGACAAGTCTCCTTCCCATGTGCGGTCCTCTAACTACACTTTGGTCCATATCTGATTCTGTATCCTGATTCATTTATGAAGTTTCTTTCACATCAACTTTTTGTATTAAACAATGATTCATTATGTAATTAAATAATGAAAAACACATAAAATATCACAATCAACAAAAGATAAACGATTTAGTACTATCACTATTGGTAACCCGATTTGAAACATTAGATCAAAGGCGAAAATTACAAACTAATATTTTATATTAAAATACTTTTGAGTGAAAAACTTGCATTAATGATTTTGTTTTTGTACAATAAAAAACTTCTTTACACAAGAATTGATCCTTACGATTTTAGAATCAATAGATATAGTATTACTCACTAAATGCTTTTTTCGACATTTGAGAAAGTGATCTTTGGTATCATAATTTTTCGAGAAACTCTACAAGGAAAGATTTAACCTTTTTCACAGGTCGAGAGATATTTTAGTGAAATGGAAAAACGCTCTCTAGTAATCAAATGTATTTTTAGATTATTTTGTAGTTTGGTTACATTTATATAACAGAATGAACACATTATAGTTTTTCCCCCCTTAGGCATTATATCTGTTATATTCATGTATACTTGAATGACTTGTAGAAAAAAAATGATAGAGGAAATAATTTATTGCAATCACCTTGTCGTCTTGCGACCCCAAAAATCTTTTTGACCCTAAAAAGTTATGATCTATATTTTGGGAACCCCTTCTTTGTAGTTGTTGAACTATACCTTGACCCTCTTTATTTCCTCATCTTTCGCTTTAATCTTACAGATTTTATTCTTCCATTAGCGTATTTAAAGTGTCTAATTAAGTGTCTATACATGTCTGAAACACCACTTTAGTTTCCTCTGCTTCTTTCTTGTTGCTCCTCATCTCATTCTGACTTGCAAGTTTTGGTCACAATCAAAATTACCCATCAATTTCTTCTGTTTTCTTCATCGTCCTCAACAGAGATTTTAGGACGAAAGATTCTTATATAATTAGTTATTTATAATTATAGAAACAATAAAATTTTTAAGATTTTATAAATTAATTTGCTAACTGTATCATTAATTCCGATCCAAAAAGTGAATTTTAAATTCGAGATTTAAATAATAAAAATTTCACATAATAATTTGAAATATTAAGATATTGTAAACCTATTTCGAACTGTAGTGCGCGTGAAACAAGTAGGTTATTCTGAAGCTTTTTAAAAGTCCAAGTCTGGCGTTGCTTTTAAGGATATTGTGCAATAGGTATTGGAGATCTTGTTCAAAGAATTCAAATATTTGCTTTTTATTCATTTGAGCATAAAGAAAAATCTTTATAGACTTAAAGAAAGTATTGGTATTCATTTTATTCCCATTCTACCCTGAAATCATCATCATCTCCTCGTACGCCCATTGACGCAAAGGGCCACTGTTAGATTCCCGCCAGTTGTCTCTATTTTGAGCTTTTAAATCAGTGCTTTTCCATTCATTATCTCCTACTTCACACTTCATAGTCATCAGCCATGTAGGCTTGGGTCATGCAACTCTGCTAGTGCCTTGTGGAGCCCAGTTGAAAGTTTGGTGTACTAATCTCTCTTTGGGAATGCGAAGAGCATGCCCAAATCATCTCCATCTACCCTTCACCATGATCTCTTCCAAATAAGGCACTCTAGTAACCTCTCTTATTTGTAGGTGGTAGTTTGGGCGGGGCACCAACCACCAATTGCTTCATTTTTCAGCATTTTTAAGCTTGCTTTTATTATTAGAGAGAAACTTGAGAGTATTATGTGTTACAAAGAAATTTATGTCAAATATGTTGGAATATTTGTTAGACTAATGTGAGCATGAGGATGGAAGTAGCCTCAATGAAATAAGAGCACATCACAATCAGTTGTGTAAATGGAGAGAACCATCATTTCCTATCAGAAATTCTTCTCTTATTGACATATTCAGATTTTCCAGTTCGCATTTTTAATTAATTTCGTTTTCTTGTGCATAAATTACTCTCCTATTATATTTCCCATTATCTATTTTAATTCTATATATATATATATATATATATGTATATATATATATATATATACGTATATATATATATATATTTATACAGTATATATATTTATATATATAAATATATATTTATATATATATGTATATATATAGATATAGATATATATTTATATGTATATATTTATATATATATATATATATATATATATATATATATATGTATATATATATGTATATATATATGTATATATATATACATATATATATATATATATATATATATATATATATATATATATATACATATATATATAATATCAAGTTTTGCACATTTAAACGTGTTTTTCATATTTCAAATAAGATATATATATTAATACATTAAAGTCTGGATTCTCTTAACGACCTCGGGATCAGAGCCCCAGACGAAATCACTCAAAGATTATAGTATCAGGATACCTGTATGGCATACAGGTATCCTGGACCAGGGTTCAAATCCCCGCCGATCTGATACTATAGTTTTTGAGTGATTTCGCCTGGGGCTCAGATCCCGAGGTCGTTAAAAGAATCCAGACTTTAATATATTAATATATATGACTTATTTGAAATATATATGTATATATATATATATATATATATATATACATATATATATTTATATATATATATGTATTATATATATTATATATATAATATATATATTTAATATATATACATATATATATATATATATATATATATATATATATATATACATATATACATATATATATGTATATATATATATATGCGAAATTTATCACACATATGTATATATATATATATATATATATATATATATATATATATATATATATATATATATATATATATATATATATATAATCATAAACCAATACCAGTCCACTGAAGCACAAAGGCCTCTGACAATCTTTTCTTAACTAATCAATCCCTCGTCTTCTCTTCATTCTGCGTCTTTTACAATATCTCTTTTAATGTTCATGTATTGTATGACATTTTCATTATATGTCCTGCCCATGGCCATTTTTTTTTTCTTTTTTTAATATTCTCTATTTTGGTTTGCTCTCATAAATACGTTGTTCTTTTTCTTTCTTAGTGTTATTACCATCATTATTCTTTCCATAGGTCTTTGAATTGTAACTAGCTTACGTCCCTTCCTGGCGATCTCCCGAACTGGTGTTCGAGTCCCGCTTAAGCTCAGTTTTTTGAACAGTCAGATTTTGTCCAAGGTGATTTTGTCCTGTGATGAACATTTTAATCGCATCTAAGAACACAATCTTAACTAATTCGTGTACCTGAGACTACTCCCTCATATACCATTGCTAAAAATCTGACTGGAAAATATCACACATGTCAAAAGGTGATTTGGTCTCGTTTTTTTTTTTTTTTTTTTTTTTTTTTCTAATTTAAGTCAACCACTATAACGAAACCTTCTTCGAAGAGGGTTTAACTTCCTGTTATTTCCATCTGGAGAACCATCTATAACGTTGACGGATATTTAACTTTTTCACCAATGCAACAGTTGCTTTTAGACCTTGCAGAGGAACTTCAATTAGGAAAATGAATGATCATCTCCAGAGAGAGAGAGAGAGAGAGAGAGAGAGAGAGAGAGAGAGAGAGAGAGAGAGAGAGAGAGAGGGGTATTACATATTAGTTAAAAAATTTTGGACAATACTAACCTACGAAAATATAATTAGAATGTTTTTTCTTCTCTTAACAATGCTCTATACTTCTAGCATTAGACGTTCTTTGACCTCTGTTATGAGATTCCAATGCCATACTTGTTGCATTAGAGATTCTTCAGCCTCTGTTTTGAGGTGCCTTACTTTTAGCGTTAGATGTTGTTTGACCTGTTTGAGGTGCTATACTTCTATCATTAGATGCTCTCGAGACTTTTGTTTTCAGGTACCATCTTTTTAGCCTTAAATGTTCTTGAACGTCTGTTTTCAGGTGCCATACGTGTTGCATTGTATGTTCTATGACGATTGTTTTGAGGGTCCATCCTTCAAGCATTATATGTTGTTTGACCTCTGTTTTGAGGTGCCATACTTGTTGCATTAGGTGTTCTTTAAACTGTGTTTTGAGGTGCCATACTTCTAAGATTGGGTGTTTTTTTTAATCTTTTGTTTTGAGATGTCATATTTCTAGCATTTGATGATCTTTGACCTCGTTTTGAGGTGCCATATTTCCTTGACTTCTCTTTGAGGTACGATACTTCTAGGACTAGATGTTATATGACCTGTGTTTTGAGGTGCCATACTTGAAATATTTGATATTCTCTGTCCTTTTATTTTTTTACTTTTTTTTTTTTTTTTTTTTTTTTTTGTGCCGTACTTGTAGCATTAGATGTTATTTGGCCTCTGTTTTGAGGTGACATATATTTAGCATGGGATGTTCTATGACCTTGGTTTTGGGGTGCCATACTTTTAGCATTCGATGTTCCTTGATCTTTCTTTTGATATGCCCCATTTGTAGCATTGGATGTTTTATGACCTCTGTTTTTGGGTGCCTCTCTTTTAGCATTAGATTTTCTTTGACTTCTATTTTGAGGAGCGATACTTCAAGCATATGATGTTCTTTGACGCTTTTTTGAGGTGCCATACTATTTTGAGTGCCATACTTCTAGCATTAGAGGTTTCTTACTTCTTTTTTCAGGTGCCATACTTTTAGCATTAGATTTTCTTGGACCTTCATTTTAAGGAATTTTAACCTCTTGCATTAGAGGCTTTTCGACCTCCTATTTACAGGCGTCTTACCTGTTGAATTAGAGGTTTGTTGGGGTGCCATATTTTTAGTACAGGTATTTCAATACTCCCTTTTCGACATATTTGTCATGGTTATTTTGACTTGGCTTCATCTACACAATTAAGGTAAAGCCATTGAAATTTTTCTGTAGATTTCTCTGTGATATTTTCTCTCTTCTACGTTACCATTTTAATTTCTTTTTCTTTCTTGTTCATTACCATTTTCACATTTATTTTTGTAATCGTTAAGATCAAACGTCTTGCCAAGACGAGATCGAGAATGGCTTTGCGCCAGTTTCTATATATAAATAAACACATATTCCATTATATGTATAACGTCAAAATCTGGAAAATCAACAAAATGATGGCCGGGAAAGAGCACCAAGTAGACACAAGCGCGGGAATGATTTGACTAGAAGAAATTGCTGGTTATCTGTATTAATATTTTGCCGATAAAATATTAGAAATTATTATGTAAATCTTAATAAAGTATTGCTTTCATTTTATTTGTAATGCTGATATTTGCAATCAACCATTACTTTTGATTTTGATTTAGATAATTAGTTTCATTATTTAAGAAAAATAATAGCATCATGAAAGC
>NW_027168481.1:375000-380000 GCF_036898095.1 Palaemon carinicauda | reverse complement strand
CCACAGATAACTAAATTCATTTACCATGACAATCATCTCAATGAGCATACTGAACTTTTCAAAAAAAGATTCTTTTACTTCCTCTCATATTTTGTAAACTATTATGATAGATATTTGTTTTTGCTTGTGTGTGTGAAGTTTATTTGCATATATTCAAAACTTATCACACGGGTTTTATCATTAGACGACAGATGGGAAGATAATAATGAAAGATATTTCAACTTGCGAAAGAAAAACCTCGGTTATGTCGCTAAAAAGACTTCGTTTTCAGATGGTGGTAGAGCCATGCCAATGCTTCCATTATATCTAACCCTTCTTATTGTCACATATAAATAACAACGCTTTTGAAATGTAATTTGAAGTCACCCGCTTTTAACGAAACCCTCTATGGATCGTTTGAGTTCCTGTTTCCATCTGGAGACCCGTGTATAGGCCTAATGTTAACTTGAGAAAACTATATAAAAACTTCCATTACGAAAATCTATGAGAGAGAGAGAGAGAGAGAGAGGAGAGAGAGAGAGAGAGAGAGAGAGAGAGAGAGAGAGAGAGAGAATTACAAATCATATGAAGAATTGTAGGCAATACTAACGTACGAAAAATTAGAAACCCTTTGCTTCGCTCAACAAATCTTTATTCACAAGTTTTTAAACTTTTCTCTTTACACGCTCTTAATAACCACTAACGATCTCTCAACGATAAGTAATACAGATGATCCTATTCTCTCGAGGATAAGAAATATAGAAGACTGTGTGCAAGAAAATGGATATTTTTCAAAGGACTGACAGTAGTAAATAGCAACATCCATAGAAACTTCACGCGCAATAGTTCCATAATATATCGTGTTTTCAAATATCTATGTGATCTTTTATTATTAAACTGTTAAAATTTGTATCATATTCTGAAAATAATATAAATTATACATTTATCCAAAAAATATACCAGGGGATTTGATTTTTTGTGTGGAATAAATAATTAATTGTATAAGCATTTTGTTGCTAAAATCGAGGGTCTAATTTGCTTTTGTAGAAGTTGCTCGGAATGAGAGGAGCTTCAACAAGAAAGGAGCTGAGGAAATCACTAGTGTTTCAGACATTGATTGACACTAAAGAAGCTAAATAAAGACTAAAATCAGATTGATCAAAGCCAAAGTTGAAGAAATAAGGAAGAGTGACGCATTAGCTAGAAAGAAAGATTAAAAAATGGTTTAGTAATAAGCCAATTTGCACAACGGTCAGCCACCTGCCTAACTCAAGCGTCTTTTCTTGGGTTGAAGAAGATTCTTCAAGTGGGGCGATATCAAAGAATAAAAGCCTAGTCATGTTTTCCTTTGAAATGTTTTCAACTCTTTTGGACAAGGATTGCGTCGACGAGATTTCCATTTAGATTATTCCATTTTTCTGTTATTTTTCTTAATTTCATTTTTCATTTATCATTTCTTATTCTATAAGTGGCAGCTCTACCTTTGGTCTCTCTCGTAACCTGATAATAATAATAATAATAATAATTATTATTATAATTATTAGCTACAACCCTGGTTGGAAAAACTTAATGCAATAAGCCCAAAGGCTGCTACAGGGGAAAATAGCCCAGCGAGGAAAGGAAATAAGGAAATGGATAAATAATAAGTAATGAACAATTAGAATATATTTTAAAATATTAACAACTTTCAAACAGATATTTCATAAATAAATTATAAAAACATTTAAGACTGCCCGTTCAGGTTAAGAACTTTTTCAGCAAGTTTGAACTTTTGAAGTTCCACTGATTCAACGACCCGATTAGGAAGATCATTCCACAGCTTTGTCAAAGCTGGAGTAAAACTTCTAGAATAATGTGTACTATTGAGAATCAGGAAGGAGGCCTGATACTACGAACAGCGTACGCGCACACGCGCGCACACACACACACACACACACACACACATATATATATATATGTGTGTGTGTGTGTGTGTGTGTTTCTTCTGCATAAATATATATATATATATATATATATATATATATATATATATATATATATAAAATTTTGCCAAATAGAAAGAAATATTAAAAACCTTGATCATTCATAGTCACTGCAGTATTACCAATTCAGTACTTTTCTGTTTGTGAGGTTTTCATCTTCATACCTTATCACCATAGTTTTAAAACCAATGACAAGTAACAATTATCAATTAAAACATTAAATAATTGTCTTCTGCAAACCAGAAATTAGACGAAATTAAAATTTAAAATCCTTTAAAATATAAAGATGAAATTATCACTGATGAACAAATGAAAGCTATAATAAATCGTAAGTTAAAATATATTAGGCTTAGGAATCCGATAGCTTTTACTTGATCGATATTGCGAATGAGTTTGTAGCAAAGAATCACAATCATCAGTATTCTTTGGTAAATTCGCCACATAGGCCTACCTATATTTTATGATAGCTATTGTGTACATTTTGTTATTGGTCCCATAAAATTCGTTAGAAAAATATAAAATTGTCGTTGCTAGAATCGATCTTCTTTGTTGTCCAAACTCGCTTCCTAAGCCATTTTCTAATCTTTCTTTCTAGTAGTGGCACTCTTCCTTGACCCTCTATATTTCCCAATCTTTTCTTTTTATCTAACTGATTTTATTATTTCATTAGCGCATTTAAAGTGTATAACTGTCTATACATGTCTGAAACACTTGGGATTTCTTCTGCTCCTTTCTTGTTGCTCCTCACTTTATTCAGAGGAACTTTTGCACACAACAAAATAACCCATCGATATCTTCCGTTTTCTTTATCGTCCTCAATAGAGGTTTAGGACGAAAGATTCTTATATAATCAGTTATCTATAATTATAGAAATGATTGAATCTTCGGGAAAATATGAATTAATTTGTTAAATATTTCATTTAATCCAGTGAAAAAAAGAGAATTTTAAATATGGGAGTTAATAATAAAAATTTCACATAATGATGTCCAAAATTAACATATTGTAAACTTATTTTGATCTGTAGTGAGCATGAAACAATGAAGTTATTACGGGCTGCCTAGCGGCAAGAGCCCGTGTCATGCTATATGCATGGCAATCTACACACACAATGAAGTTATTCTTGCTCAACATTTACCATCATGATTTTATTTTTGGTGTAAACCAACATTTACTCGATCATTGGTGTTAGAGATATTGTGCAATGGGTGTCTATGGGACCTTTGACTTCTATATATTAAGGATTCAAAGACTGTAGGTTTGTATTCCCTTGGGCATGACAACAATCTTTATTGTCTTTAAGAAAGTTTGATATTAATTTTATCCCGTTCTACCTTGAACTCAGGATATACATAGTTACATCAACCGATTTTCTTTTGTGCAGATTATTCTTGGCCGTCTTCTGTATTGTCCATTGCAACAACTCTCTGCTGATAAGGATTTGGGAATATATCACTCAGTCTTGTATCTCGTTCTCTTCACGTTCCAAAATTTTCTCTTGAAATTTGCTTTCCTTATTAGAGAGAAACTTGAAAGTCTGCTATATGGTGCAAAGAAACACACACTCATATATATATATATATATATATATATATATATATATATATATATAGACACGGACAGAATATATTTGCTTGTTGGTGTGCACACGTGATAATATCACAGTGAGTTAAACTTTTATAAGGAGTCAAATAATGTATCTGCTTTTAGACCTTCCGTTTTACACAACAGTGCCACGGCTCCATCTGTGCCTGGACGTAAGCCTACTCAATAATTCCAGAAAAGTCCAAATTCTTGAAGTTTTTTATTTGATGCCATAAAAATATCATCTTTGGTACTCTTTACTTCTACAGTATTGTAATAAAAACAATAAACCTTATTTCAGTTTTCCATTGAAACTCTGTCTTATAAATGCAAGTAATTGAGAAGAAATAGGAATGTTGGTTGATTGGTCTAATTGTAGAACATAATTTGCATTCTTCACTTTCTTCTTATAAACTTACTTATTATGTCTCTTGTAATATCAGTATTTCGCCTACCAACCGTAGGCCTATTGTGTGACGGGAGTTTGGATTCAAATTCAGAGCCATCTTTTCTCCATGAATATCTCGACACTTTGCCAGTAAGCTCTTCCCCCATCGTGGTTTACCTTTTCTAATAAGAAATCTTATTTGATGCCGTTTGAGCTTTGACAGGTAGAGCATCATTTTTAAATCACTTGATTTTTCCTTCTAAATCTATTTTCTTGCATCATTAAAATCTATTGGTTTATTTGTAAATGATGCCTGGTGTTTGCATTACAAATGTCTTTCCCTGTTTGTGATTTTAGGCTCTCGTCAGGCAACTCCTCCAATATCTTATAAAACACATTGAGGATGATGACGTCATTAACAAACTGAGCAACCCTTTTTGGAACTTCCACTGCTTTGGTTGTGATTGACCATTGCTGCTTGGTCAGAGAAGTCTCCTTCCTTTTTCAGACTGACACGGTCCTTCAACTACACTTTTGTCCTTTTCTAATTCTGTCCCTTGATTTACTTATGAAGTTTCTTTCACTTTCATTTTTTTTTTTCGAACTAAACAGTAGTTAAGGATCACTAATGGAAGATTTTCTTTTTCGATATTTGAGAATGTGATCTCTGGTATCGTAAATTTTGAGGGTCCATACTTCAAGCATTAGATGTTGTTTGACCTCTGTTTTGAGGTGCCGTACTTGTTGTGTTTTGAGGTGCCATACATCTAAGATTAGGTGTTCTTTTATCTTTCGTTTTGATATGTCATATTTCTAGCATTAGATGATCTTTGACCTCGTTTTGAGGTGCCATATTTCTAGCAATAGATGTTGTCTGACTTCTCTTTGAGGTACGATACTTCTAGGTCTATATGTTCCATGACCTGTCTTTTGAGGTGCCACACTTGAAATATTAGATGTTCTTTTTTTTTTTTTTTTTTTTTTTTTGAGGTGTCATACTTGTAGCATTAGATGTTATTTGGCCTCTGTTTTGAGGTGCCGTACCTCTAGCATTAGATGTTTTTTTTTT
>NW_027168481.1:365000-370000 GCF_036898095.1 Palaemon carinicauda | reverse complement strand
GTTACCTTGCAGAAGTGAAGCCAGTTTGGAAGCAAACAAAGGTAAAATAATAATAGAGAAATACACCATAGTTTTATCCAAAGACAAGTAACATAGTTATCAATTAAAACATTAGATAATTGTCTTCTCCAAACAAGAAATTAGACGAAATTAAAAACTTATAAGCCTTTGAAATATAAAGATAAAATTGTAACTGAAGAACAAATGATAGATACGATAAATCGTAAGTAAAAGCATAATAGGCTTAAAAAACTGATAGCTTTTACTTGATCGATATTACGAATGAGTTTGTAGCAAAGAATCATCATCGTCAGTGTGCTTTGGTAAATTCACCCCATAGGCCTACCGGTATTTCATGATAGCTACTGCGTACATTTTGTTATTGGTCGCATAAAATTCGTCCAAAAATATGAATTTGTCGCTGTTCGAATCCGTTTTCAGAGATCAGGAAACCGTTCTTCTTTATTGTGCAAACTCGCTTCCTGAGCCATTTTCTAATCTTTCTTTCTAGCTGTGCTCTCTTCCTTGGCCCTCTTTATTTCCTCATATTTTCTTCTTATCTAACTGATTTTATTCTTTCATTAGCGCATTTAAAGTGTCTAACTGTCTATACATGTCTGAAACACTTGGGATTTCCTCTGCTCCTTTCTTGTTGCTCCTCACTTCATTCAGAGGAACTTTTGCACACAACAAAATAACCCATTGATATCTTCCGTTTTCTTTATCGTCTTTAAGAGGGATTTCAAGACGAAAGATTCTTATATAATCAGTTATATATAATTATAGAAATGATTGAATCTTCGGAAAAATATGAATTAACTTCTTAAATATATCATTTAATCCAATGAAAAAAGGGAATTTCAAATTTAGGGTGAAATCATAAAAAATTCACATAATAATTTTAAAAATTAAGATATTGTAAACTTATTTTGATCTGTAGTGAGTGTGAAATGCAGAGTTACTCACCTTTAGAGTCTTGAGGGAACTGTTTTATTTTTGGTGTAAACCAACATTTTCGCGATCATTGCAACAGGTGTCCATGGGACCTTTGACTTCTATCTATTAAGGATTAACAGATTTTTTAGATGGTAACCTTACACCCTTGTTTACTTTCATTTTCGTAAAAAGATTCAATTATAACATCACTTACTTCTTAGTACTCTCGACTCGAGGATGCATCATCCGTAAGACCTCGTGCTCTCTAGATCTACCTCTCCCCCCTTGGTCTACCCCTTTCCCCAGATCTACACCTTCCCCTAGATCTACCCCGTCTTTGACGTCTACCCCTTCCCCTAGGTCTACTCCACCCCTTCCTTTACGTCTACCCCTCCCCCTCGGTCTATCCCTTCCCCTAAATCTACCCCTTCCCATAAGTCTATCCCTTCCTCTAGGTCTACCCTTTCCCCTTGGTATACCTCATCCCCTAGATCTACCCCCTAGGTCTATCCTTTTCCATAGATCTACCTCTTCCTCCAATTCTACCACTTCCTCTAGGTCTCCTCCTTCCTTTAGTTCTACCCCTCACCCTTTTGTCTACACTTTCCCCTAGGTCTATCTTTTTAAAAAGGTTTTCCCCTCCTCTAGGTCTACTCTTTCCTTCAGGTCCACCCCTTCCCCTAGGTCTACCACTTCCCTAAGTTTACCCCTTACCCTAGTACTATCCCTTCCTGTAGGTCTACAACCTCCCCCTAAGTTTACCTCTTCCTCTAGGTTTTAAACCCCATTTGGTCTACTCCTTCTGCCTTGATCAACCCCTCCCTTAGGTCTCCCACTTCCATAAGGTCTACCCCTTTCCATAGGCTTTTGCCTCCCTTAGGTCTACCCCTTCCTCTATGTCTACCCCTCAACTAGGTGTACCCTTTCCTTTAGATTGTACCAACCGTGTTTCACACAATTGTACATAATTCCTTTTGTATATATTATGCTTGTATCTTCGCTCCTCCCTCGCACTAAAGCGAACATGGAAATTCCTGTCTGGTTTTTCCTCTGTAATATTGTCTGTCTTGTGAACTTGTTATGTCCTGTTGCCGTGAGGTTTTGTATAGAAGGAGAGTGTTCCACAATAATATAACTCAGTCGTTTCCAATCTGCCTTTGAGTTCACACCCTTACTCGGCGCCGTCACATTGGTGACCCCGGAAGTCGACTCGCATCCACTGCCTTCCACCCCCACCTCCCTCGCCCCTCCATCGTTGGTACTATGACAGAGGCTGACTCTACTCCGGCAGTTGGCACTGCGGCCGCCCCATTGAAACTTTCACCTTTCGCCAGCGGAGAAGCGTTCGCTTGGTTTCAACGCTCTGAGGTCCACTTTCGTATCAGGGGCGTGACTGACGTCACAATGCCAATCCTCGGTGCGGATTTCCTCTCTCATTTCCACCTTCTGGTCGATGTCGCCCACCGACGATTGGTCAACGCAGACTCGTACTTGTCGACACCTCTTCAACCCGCCCCCTCTAACCTCGCTCTCCACATCAGCGCACCCATGGATGCCTACGCCCACCTCCTCACGTCGTACCCGGAAGTTTTCCGTCCAGAACTTCGCCAAATGCCCACGGTTCCTGCCAAGCACGGTATTTATCACCATATCAAGACGACGGGACCCCCAGTCTTCGCAAAATTCAGACGTCTGGCACCGGAACGATTGTCAGCCGCCAAACAGACGTTCGCCGAAATGGAGAAAATGGGCCTTTGCCAAAAGGCCTCCAGCCCATGGTCGTCACCCTTACACAACGTTCTGAAGAAAGACGGCTCCCTCCGTCCGTGCGGGGATTACAGGCGCCTGAACTTGCAAACAGAACCGGATCACTACCCCCTCCCAAACATTGCCGATGTAACCTCCTACCTGCACAAAGCGAAGGTTTTCTCTACGCTCGACCTCCTGAAGGGGTATTATCAGGTGCCTATGAACCCAGAAGACCTCCCCAAGACCGCCATCACCACTCCGTTTGGCACATACACCTTCAATTACTCCTGTTTTGGCCTTCGTAATGCTGGGGCCACGTTTCAACGTCTCATGGATGGTATCTTAGGGGACCTCCCTTTCTGTGTATGTTATGTGGACGACATACTTGTGTTCTCTTCCTCAAAAGAGGAACACCTCCGTCACCTGCGCATCGTGCTCGACCGCCTGCAACAAAACGGCCTTGTAGTCCGGTACGACAAGTGTACCTTTGGCGCCAACGAAGTGTCGTTCCTAGGGCACCGTATCACTCCTGAAGGAGTCCATCCCCTCCCTGAGAAGGTAGCAGCCGCTCAGAATTTCCCCACGCCCTCGACTGTCAAAGCTCTGCAGGAATTCTTGGGCATGATCAACTATTATCACCGTTTTCTGCCAGCCATTGCCGCCACTCTTGCTCCCCTCTATGCCTCCTTCAAGGGCAAGCTAAAGGACTTTAAGTGGGGTCCCCTTCAAGAAGCAGCCTTCTGCAATGCAAAGAAGGCCCTAGCAACTGCTGCGGCTCTCACTTTTCCTATCCCACACATCCCTCTCCTTCTCTCCACCGATGCCAGCGACGTCGCTATTGGTGCAGTACTCGAGCAGGTGGTCAAAGGCTCGCCCCGCCCATTGGCCTTCTTCAGCAGAAAACTGTCCAAGGCAGTATCGGGTTATTCTACCTTCGATCGAGAATTGCTGGCGGTGCACTTGGCTGTCCGTCACTTTCGCCATTTCTTAGAAGGTACGCCCTTCGTCATTCGCACAGACCACATGCCTCTGGTGCACGCCTTCACTCGACAGTCTGACGCCTGGTCCGCCCGTCAACGCCGACATCTCTCCGCCGTGGTTGAATACAATTGCACCCTCCAATACGTCCCTGGGAAAATGAATCCTGTTGCCGATGCCCTGTCAGAAACACGTTGGGTGCCGTTCAACTGGGATTGAATTACAACGCCCTGGCTGAAGCCCAACGACAGGATCTAGAGTATCAAGCTTGTAGGACATCCTGCACGTCCCTCCGTTGGGAGGATATTCCCCTCGAAGACTCCAACACCACCCTCCTCTGTGATGTCAGTACTGGTAGACCGCGACCTTGGATTCCTGCTCCCATGCGCCGACAGGTGTTTGATTTCATCCATGGCCTTTCACATCCCTCGTGCCGTTCTACTGCACAGCTGCTGAAGGCAAAGTTCATTTGGCACAGCATTTCTAAGGATGCTAAGGATTGGGTCCGTGCCTGTACTTCTTGCCAAACTTCCAAAGTACATCGACACACGGATTCAGGAGTGGGCACCTTTCCTCAACCTCAGCGTCGTTTCGCACACATTCACGTCGACGTTGTAGGCCCCCTACCCACATCACAAGGACATCATTACCTGTTTACCGTCATCGACCGCTCCACTCGTTGGCCTGAAGCCATTCACATGGAAACTGCAACGTCCGCCTCATGTACATCTGCCTTACTCTCTGGATGGATTTCAAGATTCGGTATCCCTGAGCATATTACTTCCGACAGGGGAACCACTTTCACCTCTCAATTATGGACGTCATTAGCGAATCTCCTGGGCATCACCCTACATCAGACAACGGCCTACAACCCCGCTGCCAATGGAATGGTTGAACGTTTTCATCGCACCCTCAAAGCAGCTTTGATGTCCCACTGCAAGGATTGCAACTGGTTTACTCAGCTTCCCTGGGTCCTCCTTGGACTAAGGACCACTCCTAAAGACGCCCTCGACGTCTCGGCAGCCGAAATGGTGTATGGCGACCCGTTGGTCGTCCCTGCCGAGTTTTTTCCTTCTACAACCTCCTCCGACAATCTCCAGCGCCGCCAGACTTACAAGCCCCCAGCGAAGCATCACATACCAACGGACTTGCACTCTGCAACGCACGTCTTCCTGCGCAACGACACCAGCAAGCCACCACTAACGCCCCCTTACACGGGCCCTTTCCTTGTGATCCGACGCAGTCCGAAAGCATTCCTCCTAAACATTTGGGGCAAAGAAGACTGGGTCTCCATTGATCGTCTAAAACCTGCTTATCTTCTGCCAGATGACCCGCCT
>NW_027168481.1:325000-357500 GCF_036898095.1 Palaemon carinicauda | reverse complement strand
TACATATATTTAAATGTATTTATACATACATTATATATATGTGTATATATATATATATATATATATATATATCACCCATAATGGCATTTAATACCGAATTCTACCTTTGGAAATGCATATCCACTGGATATTCATTCACAATAAATACTTCTGGCTGGACAAGGATTCGAACCTATGCCATGGGCCGAAACAATGCCTGCAGAGAAGACTTTACCAATCGAGCTTTGGTAAAGTTCGAATCCTGGCCCAACCAGAAGCATTCATTATAATTGAATATACAGCGGGTGCACATTCCCAAAGGTAAATTTGGCATTAAATGCTATTGTTGTAGATATTTCCTTTGATTAAAATCACAAGTGTTAGTGATACACACATATATATATATATATATGTATATATAATTATATATATATATATATATATATATATATATGTGTGTGTGTGTGTGTGTGTGTGTATGTATGTATGTATGTATGTATGCTTGTGTGTTATTCCCACACTCACCTATTTTCTTTCAATTGCTAAATTTCAAGCATCAGAGATTCTTTGACCTCTTATTTTAGAGAACATTCCTTCTAGCACCAGAGGCTCTTAAACCTTTACTTTGAGGTGCCTTTTAGCATTAGAGACTCTTTGATGCCTATTTTGAGACACCTTACCTTTAGGATTAGAGGCTCTTTGGCATCTATTTAGTATTGCCCTACTTCTAGCAGTAGAATTGCGACGACTGTGTGGTACCTTTAACAGTGGGACATTTGTTGATCGAATGCCCCACTTATAGTAGCGAGAGAAATAGATGTCTGTTTGAAGCCCGAGGTGAGGATGGCAGGTTCATCCTGGCCAAGATCCTTGGACATGATGTGTCGTACAATGCTAGTGGCATTTTCAAATTGATATCAGAAGCAGGTCTTCTCAATGCTATTTAACTTTTATAACATATTTAATTCTAGTGGCATTTTTAAATTGATATCAGAAGCAGGTCTTTTTAATGCTATCTAACTTTTATAACATATTCACTTCTCTGGTTTTAGTTGAATATTCGTTTAATCTTTATTTATAATAAACGATATCGGCGTCAATGACCTTCGATGTCAGGATACCAGAAAACTTCAAATCAATCAATCAATCAATCTAGCAATAGAGGGTCCTTGACATCTATATTTTGAAGCGCTATACTTTTAGCATTACGAGTTCTTTGACCTCTATTTTGAGGTGCCATACTTCTAGTATTGGCCCTTTGACTGAAGTTCCTTTCCTCTAGCATTAGATTGTCTTTGACATCTAATTTTGAAGTGCCATACTTCTAGCATTAGAGGTTCTTTGAACTTTATTTTGAGGTGCCATACTTTTAGTATTAGAGGCTTTTTGACCAGTATATGGAAGTTTCTCATTCTTGTATTAGAGGCTCTTTAGCCTGTATTTGTAGGTCTTTACCTCTAGCTTTAGAGGGTCTTTGACATCTATTTTTTAAATGCCATACTTCTAGCATTAGAGGTTATTTCACCTTTATATTGAGGTGCCATACTTCTAGTATTAAAGGCTCTTTGACCTCTATATTGAAGTTCCTTACTTTTAGCATTAGTTTCCTTGATCTTCCTTTAGTAGCTCTTTACTTCTCGCATTAGAAGGTCTTTGATATCTATTTTTGAAGTGCCATACTTATAGCATTAGAGCTTATTTGACCTTTATTTTGATGTGCCATACTTCTAGTATTAGAGGCTCTAACCTCTGTATTGAAGTTCCTTACTTCTAGAATTAGTCTCATTGACACATATTTAGTAGTTCTTTACCTCTAGCAGTAGAGGCTCTTTGACATTTGTTTTTGAAGTGCCATACTTCTAGTATTAAAGGTTCTTTGACCTCTATTTTGAGGTGCAGTACCTCTAGTATTAGAGGCTCATTGACCTATTTAGTAGCTCCTTACTTCAAGCATTAAAGGGTCTTTGACATCTATTTTTGAAGTGCCCTACTTCTAGCATTAAAGGTTCTTTGACCTTTATTTAGAGGTGCCATACTTCTAGTAGCAGAGGCTCTTTGATCTCTACATTGAATTTCTTTACATCTAGTATTAGAAGCTCTATTACAAATATTTTGTTGTTCTTTACCACTAGCATTAGAGACTCTTTGACATCTATTTTTGGAGTGCCATACTTCTAGCATTACTAGTTCTTTGACCTCTATATGAGGTGCCATACTTCTAGTAATAAAGCTCATTGACCTCAGTATTGAGGTTCCTTACCTCTAGCAATAGAGGTTCTTCGACATCTATTTAATAGTACCTTCTTTCTTGCATTAGAGGTTTTTAAAATTTTTTATGCCCAGATAGACACCTTTCATAAATGACAAGGTTTGATGCAAATATTTATTGTTGCTACCTGACATATAGCCATACCCTAGTATGTGTTAAAGACAAGACGACAGAGCCATATTATTATTATTATTATTATTATTATTATTATTATTATTACTGTTGTTGTTGTTGTTGTTGTTGTTGTTGTTGTTGTTGTTCGAGATACGTTGCTATTGTAGAATCTGCCCATTATAGGTGTGGGGGAATATGTCTGACCCGATTATAGCTTTCCCTTCGTAAATGAAAGTTGGATAATATAGGTAGATTTAATTGTATTTCTGGTACCGAAGATAACACACCACTTCGCTTATTTACTTATTCATTTATCATTATTACTTCTGCCTTAATAAACTCCTCAAGATATTAGACCTATATAGGCAGCGTTGACTGTTACCTAAGCTTTGGCTTGAAATCATTTATTGCAAGTTTCGAAACCACGACCCTAACTACCTTTTGCTTCATACACAAAACGACATAAGCAAAATCAAGTAATAACTTTGAATTGATAACCCAAATGCATAGATGGTTATTATTATCAGACAACAGGACTAAGCTTAGATTATTTTCCCTCTTGAAGCCCTCTTTCCCACTCCGACTATCTACAGACACAGTTCCAGGAATAGTCTCACGGAATCAAGGTGTTCAGAGGGATTCGTGTTTCATTAATGTATTACTTTTTTTTCGGAAATATTATTGTAGCACAATTGTTTTAACTATCTAATATTTTTTCAATAATGAAATTTTTCATAACAGTTGAGCAACTTTGTGCATTCATACACATGATTACAAAGTGAAATATAAGATTTATTACTAAGTGACAAGTTATGTTCAACGCTGTCCAATGCAATAATAAATAAATAGCAACAGTCTGGCTGCATACTGTAGACGGGAATCCCCCCCCCCCCCCACCTCGTGCCCTTTATTAGTAGAGGAAGAGAAGAAGGAAAAGGATAAGAAAGGGTTACTAATGAGAGAGAGAGAGAGAGAGAGAGAGAGAGAGAGAGAGAGAGAGAGAGAGAGAGAGAGAGAAGGAAGTGGAGAATTCAACACCAGGCCAAAGAAAGCCTGTTGCTGTTTTGCTGGATAACCGGGGGACGTCAGTGCCAGGATACTCTCTTGCTATCCTACCTGTCTCGGAACCCCAAACCGAGAGGTAGTCCTGAATCGGAAGACACCTAAGAGGAAGGATCCTCAACGGAGTCGATTTCTTAGGGCTTGACCCGACCCAGGACTCTCGGAAAACCCGAGTCTCTTTACTTCAGGTTATCCAGGACGATACAGATATCACTGCCATTACTTGCCGGAAAATATTCTCCATTTAAGAAGACTCAAACATTTTATGTAAAGTTTATAGATTTGTTGATAAATTCCAATTTTTTTATAAAGTTTGATAATTAAGAATTTAGTTACCTTTCATAGTGATCATCATTATAGCTATTTATGAATTTTAAATATTCTTTTAGCAAATAGATCAGTATTTTGATTGCCAATGGTAGGCACCCATTGATACTATTGCGGAAGTTATTGGGTACTGGCAGATCCCTCGCTGGATAAAGCACATTTTCCCTTTACTTAATTTTCGAGTCAACACAATATGAATCTCTTTATTAACTTTTAAAGGACAAAACTGAATAACACTATTCCTATTTAAATATGATTTCAAAAAAATAGTTTACTTATAAAATCATTGATTATAATTCTGTTTTAATGTACTGTACAAAAGAGGAAAATCAGATAAATAGATTCGAAGAGTAGACTCGAGAGGCCGACCCTGTTATACAATGGGAATAATGAGGTCGAAAGATGCAGACAGTTACTTGAATTGCTAAACTCTTCTAGAGTCGATGCTTTGCAATGAGAGTATAGCTGTTAGGAACCTTGTTTTCAATTATGGCTCAGCAATAGCTTATCAGGAAGCAGCGGGTTCTCTGGTGTGTTGCAAGAAGTCTTAAACGATTAAAACATATTATTTACAAGAACAATATCAAGTCGACCTTTCAGGGGTCGGAAGTTTAGTCTGAACACTGTGTCACTGAGATGTGCTTTAAAGATTAAAGACTTTTCACCCTCAAATTCAATACTCCGTATTTATTAGGCCTATAAACATTTCCATTCTTTAACCTGATTATCCAGCCTAGAATTTCCATCGTACAGTCACAAATAGTTTCCAAGATTTCACTATAACTATTGTTTGTTCGTAATTATGACTGTCTAAGGTCCAAACAATACCAGTAGACCATGTTTGATAAAATTCTTTGGAAACTTCACATTTTACAGCATGTGATGTATGAAGTAGATGATGAAAGGAGAAGTATTGGCGAAATGTAACCGGGGCCGTTAGGGTCAATAGGCCTAGGAAAAGATGATGACTATATATATAATGAATTTCAATTCAAACTCTTTAAAATATTAAAATAATAAAACTGGTCAGTTTAATTCATGAAAAGTAACTCATCAAAATAGTTTCTCTTAATTATTTTTTTCCCTTGGAATCTGAAGTTGCCTAAATTACTGGGAAATTGCGTAATTGTTTGTACACTGAAATGGATCATATTTGCTGCTACTGAAGAAACACAAGAGGAATATAAATGCTTGATTTTAGAATACTGCACAAAAGCAACGATGTGCCGGTAATGTCAGGTAGGGGTAATGTCAGGTAGGCCTTCAATGCAACGCTTAAAACATGTAAATGCAGAAGCTATAATGTCAGATATGCCTACAATGCAACGCTTAAAACATGTAGATGCAGAGCTGTAATGTCATATAGGCCTACAATTCAACGTTGAAAACATGTAGATGCCGAAGCTATAATGTCAGATAGGCCTACAATGCAACGTTTAAAACATATTGATGTATTGTAGAAGCCATGACTCCGTTTTCTGTCTTTCCTCGGATGTTCTAATGGTATTTCTTTTAAAAATCAGTATGCCTTCACCTAAATGAAAACTTACTATGCAGCAAATGTAAATTAAGATAATCTGCCTTTAGGAGATATGATTATTGTGACAGACTAAAAGAAAAATGGCATCTCATCCGTATGGGACTTTGACACCACGAAGGAAACGCTATCTCTTCATAGTGACTATCTTTTTTCAGGCTTTTTTTTTTGTAACTCATTAATAAAGCCAAGGGCTTTAGTAAGGTCTACAGATCTTGGTTAAGTAAAAATTTTATGTTTGATACTGGAGGATCATCGGTGCCATGATGGTTGAGGAGGCTCTAGAGGTGATGCTTTTGCTTTTCTATCCTCACTTAATATGCTGCAACCCCTGTTGGAAAAAATGATAATGATGATGACAGGAAAAGTGAAAAATCAAATTTGAAATCTCGTTGACGTAGCCTAATCCTTTGTTCAAAAGAGTTGAAAAAATTGAAAAGGAAAACATGGCGAGGTTTGTATGTTTTGATGTAGCATCATTTGAAGAATCTTCTCCAACCGAAAGAAGTGGCAAGAAAAGACTCAGTCTTACGAATACGTTGGGCAGCTGACGGTTAACTGAATGTTATTCAAACTTGCTTATTAAGCCATTTTCTATTCTTTTTTACTATTTGTGGCGCTCTTCATTTTTCCCCTTATCTGTGGCTTTGATCTAACTGATTTTAATCTTTAATTAACGTATTTAAATTGTCTATAGATACTTGAAACACTTGGGATTGATTACCTCTACCCCTTTCTCGTTGCTGCTCCTCTCACTCCCAGCAACTTGCACACAGGCAAATTATCTCGTCGATTTCAGTGACAAAATAGCATATATAATTAGTTAATCCTTATATGAATACTTAAATTCCCAATAAATATATATTATTTCTATGAAAGTATAATTCACATTAATTTCGGAATATAATTAAGATTTTAGAGGTGTTATAATTAAAAAATCACATAGATATTTAGAATGACGATATATTATGAAAATATTTTATGCTTTGCCTAAAACACTTAGACGTTTACCAAGAAATAATAGTTTTCTTTGGCTATAAACAACTGTCTCTCTTGATGAAAGTTTAAGAATAATTCTATTATTTCATTTTACCCCAAATTCGGTTGAGATGAAATTAGTTATGGTAACCTAATTTGCTTTTCCAACCATTTCCTTGTTTCATGGCCGTCTTCTAAACTTGTACATTATATCCACTTTTGTAACTCGTTCTCTCCACGTTCCAAAATGCTCTGTATTACTTTCTTTGCACAGGTCACAAACATCATGGCTGCAAGTTTACCCTTGCTCTCATTATTAGAGATAAATCTGAAAATACAATATTGGAAAGAAACTATGGTTGGGCTTTTTGTCAGAATATGCGCATGTGGAAGGAAGACTAGATGAAATGAGAGCAAATAATCCATTGATTTTAACCTTATCTAATTCACGACAAAGTCTATATATATATATATATATATATATATATATATATATATATATATATATATATATATATATATATGTGTGTGTGTGTGTGTGTGTGTGTATAATTTCAAGCAATAAATTGCTTGACATTAATACCAGAATGAATATCTACACAGGCAGTTCCAGGGATAGTCTCACGGAATCACGGTGTTCAGAGGGATTTGTACTTCATTAACGATTTTTTATTTTTTTTTTTCTGAAAGGGTATTGTAGCACGATTGTTTTGATGATCTAATATTTTTTTAATAATAAAATTTTTCATAACAGTTCACCAACTTTGTTTCATACATATACATGTTTACAAAGTGAAATATAAGATTTATTACTAAGTGAGAAGTTTATGTTCAACGCTTGTCCAATGCAAAAGTAGATATCAACAGTTTGGCTGCATACTGTTCACGTAACCCCCCCCCCCCCTTCCCCTGTGCCCTGTATTAGTACGGGAAGAAAAGAAAAAGAAAGAGTTAATTATGAAAGAGAGAGAGAGAGAGAGAGAGAGAGAGAGAGAGAGAGAGAGAGAGAGAGAGTTGTAGATTGCCATGCATATAGCATGACACGGGCTCTTGTCGTTGGACAGCCCGTAAGAGAATGAATCTGTAAAGAGGAGACCTCCAAAGGAGTAAAAAAGGATATTATTAAGAGGAAGGTTGGGTTTTGAAAGAAAACAATGTTATTGAAAAAGGATGTAGGATGAGAAATAAAAAGAGGAGTTGGACATGACATGGAAAGGGATGGAAAGTAACCCGAAAAGGAGACTACCTTTTTGGTCCACGAAATGAAAGGTTTTAGTTAGAGAAAAAGTTTTGATAGTAGCAAGTCCCAGTAAGTAGGAGAGACTGGGAGAGGAGAGAAGTTTTTTCTGCAGTCAGAGAGAAAAGAAGTAGTTCTAAGAAAAAAGCTTATCCCTGCTCTGGAGCTGGGTTGAGGAATGGTTGCAGGAATTGCAGGACGGTGGGAGTCGAGGATAAGGACAGGACTCTGGCAAGGGTCTTGATGGCAATGGGTATAAGGTCATTCAAGGTGAGGGACTCAATTTGTTGAGCCAAGGATGTAGGTTGAGGAGTTGGAGTTGAAGGATGAGGTGTTGAAACTGCTTGCAGTTGGGTTGCAGGTGCAGGAGGTGTTGCGACTGCTTGCAGTTTGGTTGCAGGTACAGGAATGATGGTTGATTTGCGTTGCTTTGCAATTGCAGGGGCAGGAACTGTGGTAGGTTGGCGTTGTCTTCGTTGTCGAGGAGTTCGCTGGTCCTTGGGCTGAGACATCAAAGCTGGGGTGTAAGTTTTGGGAGTACTAGTGCCCTTCATGGCAGCTATCCTCCTCAATCGTTCAGGGCAGCGCTTGCTCCAGGTGTGATGAGGTCTGGAGCAATTTCGGCACTTAAGGTGAGTTTCTTTCCCATTCTTGTGGGCCTGAATACAGATCTCGGTGTCGTGGCGTTGGCTGCAGACACCACAGGTTGCAGGGCCTTGGCAGTCCTCCTTGTGATGACCATAGCGTTGACAGTTGTAGCAGCGAAGTGGCTCAGGGTGTAGTCGGTAACTGGGAACGTCCCCCAAACTCCAAGATCCAGGGATGAAGGCACTGGACCTATAAAGGTGGCTAAGAGCCTTCTGACTGGGACGTTGTCTCTGTTTTTGCAGCGGTCAGCCTTTTCTACGTTGTTGCAGGAGGTGACGATGGTAAGTGGCATTGAAGTGGGGTATCTGGAGATGATGGCTTTCCTCCGAACTAAGGCTGGGTCTAGCAGGATCAGGTCTGGTTCCTCTTGTAGGTGGCTGGCAGTAGTCGAATGCCCTTCGATTCGGTCAAGCAGAGAGTTGCATGCCAGGCTTTGCAGCAATGGCAGCAACTGCAGCGTAGGATGTGGAGCTGTTAGTTAGCCTAAACTTTGGGAGAGGTCGCCTAGGCTCAGACAGGGGATCTGGAAGGCTGGCAGCGATGGTGGTGGCCTCCTGGAGAAGGCTTTGTAGACAGGAAACGCAGTTGCAGTCAATTGGATGTTCCCCTGTGGGCTCAACAACCTCCATGGCAATGAAGGGGACAGCTGCTGGGGTAGGAGAAACGGCTGCAACAGGCTCTGGCTGTATAACTGGCGAAGAGACAGACAAGGAAGAGTCTCGAAGCTCATTCCTTGGTATCAATAAGGGCGATGGTGGGGGCTCTACAGGAGCTGGTGAGGGTCTGTCAGGGCTCTTCCTTCGTTTATAAGGGGGAGCAGACTCCTCTGGAGTGGTAGGAGCAGATCGAAAGTGGTACAGGAGCTTGTAAGATGCAGTCTTGCAGTTCTTACAGTTGCAACGAACGTTGTGATTTGGCAGGGTCATGTCATCAACTTCATTGGATTTAAGGCCAACTAAGTTAAAGAGGTGAACTCTCTTGTTGTGGTATTCTTGGCAGTCATCGCAGTCACAGTAGGGGTACTTGTAGAGTTCTCTGCAATGCCGGATGCTTCCGTAAAGATCCCAAGCCCAATTGCCAAGAAAGGCAATAGGCATGGCGAAACTCTACAGGGAGAGCGGTGAAGATAAGTCTCGTGGAGATTGTCCAAGCGCTGAACATTGGAGACGAAACTCTACGGGCAGTGCAGTGAAGATTTGGCTCGAGAAGATTATCCAAGAGATGAACGTCTTCGGCAGTTGTCAAGAGACCTTTTCATTCATTCATTCTTAGATTGCCCAGCCTTACTGCTGGGCATGGGCTTTTGCGTTGGCAGCCCGTTGGGGAGGTTAGGGTGTGTTGGGTCGGGACCTTTATTATTTGGTACACACATAGGTAATTGGATTTTTTTCTTCTTTATCTGGAAGACGTCAGCGGCAGCAGCCCAGTAGGTTCCGTCCGACTCGGCAGTGGGGCCCTTGGCAATATGCCGGCTCCCACGGGTATGATAGGCTGTTCTGACCCTAGAGCTTGGCCTACCTGTGGAAGTCCTGTGAAGCAGGCCTTTGTGTCAATTCTTTACTTATATGTATCCCGTTGGCTGCCGAGGGACGGAAGGTTGGGCTGCCTCTTCTTGGAGGCAAAGTAGGTTTGGTGTAGGTGCTGTTTCTTTTCTTTTAATCAGGAGGGGTGCAGGCCCCTGGAGCCACGAGCGGAAAATTTCTAGTTGTAGAGAAAGTGGTATAGTAGCAGTAGAAGGTCATGGGAAGGAGGTGATAGGGTTTGAGTGGGAGGCAGAAATTTGGAGTGCATATAGTATCCCTGGAGTTTCGGATTAGCAAGAGAGATAGTTATATAGTAGCGAGTCCCATGTGAGATGAGGGACATGGGAAGGAGAGTTAAAGTCATTTAGTGGTAGGCAGAAAAAAAAGGGGGGGGGAAGAAACATCCCCCTTTTTTTTTCTTTTTTTTTTTAAATAAATTTAACCCCTTAATCTAGTGCATTATCTTATAGTTCTACCCCTCCCCTAGGTTTATCCCATCCTCTAGGTCTACCCCTTCTCCCTTTGTCTACCCTCTTCCCTAAGTCTACTCTTCCTTTTTGGTCTTCCCCTTTCCATAAGTCTACCCCTTTTTCTAGGTTTATCCCTCCCATAGGTCTATCCCTTCCTCTAGGTCTTCCCGTCCCCTAGGTCTGTCCCTTCCTCTAGGTCTAGCCCAACTCCTTTGGTCTATCCATTCCCCTATGTCTACTCCTCCCTTAAGTCTACCCCTTCCTCTAGGTCCACCCCTTCCCTAGCTTTACCCTTTCCTCTAGGTGTTCCACTACTCCTTGGTTCTACCCCTTCCCCTAAGTCTACTACTCCGTTAGGTTGACCACTTCCTCTAGTTCTATCCCTCCCTGCTCCTCGTCCTCTATTTCATTATCATCATGAATTTTGTCTGATATCTATGGCTATTATTTTGGCCCTCCAGTTAGACTTTTCTAAAAAAGCTAAGAACAGACTGTTGGAAAGTACTGTTAATGCGAGGGAGCAAGGTATATATAAATTGATGACTTTTCTTGTGGGCTGTCCAAGAGCCCTCGTCCTGCCAAATAAGGCGTGTTCCTGGTGGGGGGCTGGGGAGATAATGCAGAGAGCCTCAGAAAAAAAAAAAGAATCAAAATCTCAAATAAACCAATAGTCAAAGAAACATCTGTTTTGACTTGCCACACTTATATCATTAGATGTTCTTTGACCTCTCTTTTGAAGTGCCATACTTCTAACATTAAATGTTATTTGCTCTTTGTTTTGAGATTTAATTCTTCTATCATTGGATGTTATCTGACCTCTGTTTAGAGATAATATACTTATTTACTTTGACCTATGTTTTGAAGTGCAATACTTCTAGCATTAGATGTTCTTTAACATCTGCTAGGAAGTGCTATACTTCTAGCATTAGATATTCTTTGACCACTGTTGTGAAGTAGCATACTTATAGTAATAAATGACCTTTGACCTCTGTTTTGAAGTGCCATACTTCTAGCAGTGGATGTTCTCTGACCTCTGTATAGTGATACCATACTTATAGCATTAGATGTTCTTTGACCTCGGTTTTGAAGTGCCATACTTGTAGCATTGGATGTTCTCTGACCTCTGTTTTAAGATATCATTCGTATATCGTTAAGTGTTCTTTGACTTCTCTTTTAAAATGCCTTACGTATATCATTAATGTTCTTTGACCTCTCATTTTAAGACACCTTATCTCTAGCATTAGAGGCTCTTTGATCTATTTTTAGTGGTGCCTTACCACTAGCATTAGAGGCTCTATGGCCTCTATTTTGAGATGCTTTAACTCTAGCATTAGAAGCACTTTGACCCATTTTTAGTGGTGCCTTAACACTAGCTTTAGAGTCTAGTTTACCTTTATTTTGAGTAGAGAGTCTTTGACCTCTATTTTGAAGAGATCAACTTCTAGCATTAGAGGTTCTTTGACTGCATGTTAGTCGTCGTGTGCCGACGATTCCGCGCAGGACAGTTCAGCGCCGACAGTTCAGCGCTGCCAATTCAGCGAATGACAAATCAGCTTAGAATCAATTCAGCGCATGACAATTTAGCACAACGATAAATCAGCACAAGGACAATTCAGTGCAAAAATGCACACACATTCACCCTTATCTTATTATTAGCATATAAAGAATATTTTTCTTATTATTATTATTATTATTATTATCATTATTATTATTATTATCATTATTATTATTATTATCATTATTATTATTATTATCATTATTATTATTATTACAACCATTACTGCTGTAATTCATGGTTGTTAACAATAACAACCACTGAATAAATAAAGAAAGTTATAGTACAAGCTTAGGACGGTATATATTCCCTTTTCTGGAATATAGTTGTTTATAAACATTTGCTTAGTTAAAACTGAAAAGCCAGCCTTATGGAGCGGATTTTATCGGAGAAAGGACGCGAGCATATTCTATTAAATGGATTTTGCTATCGTTTGGATAGAAAACTTCGGAATGGAAAAGAGTCTTGGCGTTGTACACAAGACAGATGCAAAGGTCGAATCCATGTCAACGGAAACTTGTGGGAAGATGTAAAGGCCCATACTCATGTGCCTCAGCCAGCAGTATCAGCAATGAAGAAGATGGTTTCTGACCTACGTGAACGAGCCAGTGCATCTAATGATGTCCCAAGAAGAATAATTCAAGAAACTCAAGTCTCTTGGCCAGATGAAGCTACGGTTTTACTCCCTAAGTATACTTCATTACAACGGACTGTTCAGCGCCGACGAAAAAGAGATGGTGAGCCAATTCCAGCACCTAATGATGTCAGTGATATTGTATTACCTGAACATTTGCGTGTAACACACAGTGGAGAACCTTTTTTATTGTACGATTCTGGGGTTGAAGATACCAATAGAATGTTTATCTTTTCGACTAGAAAAAATGTTGAACTCCTCAAAGAATACAAAAACTGGCTTGCAGATGGTACATTTAAGGTAGCTCCGCGCCTTTTCCACCAACTTTGTCATTCATATGCTTTGTGAAGGATGTGTTTTTCCAGTGATATACATATACTATTGCAAAATAAGACAGAGGATTCATATGAAAAGGCATTAAGAACTATTTTGAATCTATACCCGGATCTGACGCCAGCCACTATGCTATGTGATTTTGAAAAGGCTTTCCAAAATGCATTTTCAAGAGTTTTTGTAGGAACGCAAATAAGCGGTTGTTTTTTCCACCTTGCTCAGTGTATATGGAGAAAAATACAGGCATTGAATCTCACCCAGATTTATGTAAGTGACAAACATACTCGTCGACACTATAAGATGTTGGTGGCCTTAGCTTTTGTGCCTGCTGACGATGTTTGTAATGTGTTTGAATCATTGCAAGATGTTATGCCTCCGGAATTGGAAGAGTTAACAAATTATTTCGAGGACACATGGATTGGTCGTTCATTCCGTCGTCGTAGAAGAGATGCGGTTTTTAAACCCGAGTTATGGACTGATTTTGATCGAGTGCAGGGCGACCTACCTAAGACCAATAATTCATTAGAAGGGTGACACCGAAGTCTTCAGTTAACATTGGGTCATAACCATCCAACCTTTTATAAGTTTGTCGAGTTTCTTAAACTAGAGCAAGATAGCATAGAGAAGAGGATACTGAGAATAAGAGCTGGACACGACGATGGTAGAAAAAACCCAAAATAGCAAAGGACAGCTAAGGCAATAAAAACGCTTGTTAATGAGTATGGAAGTCGATTTGATAAGTTGGAATACTTACAAAATATAAGCTACCTCATTGAATTGCAGAAATAAATTAATTCATTTCTTTTTACATATACTGTATGTATTATTTTTAATATGTAAATTTAATAAATCTTTTATATCCCTTTTTATATATTATCAATAAAGTGTTAAAACTTTTTGCTGAATTTCCTTTTAGTTGCTTCCTTAGGCTGACTTGTTACTGTGCTGAATTGTTCTTATGCTGAATTGTCATTCACTGAACCGTGTGTGCCTTTTGGCGCCGAATTGTCCTTGTGGTGATTTGACCTAGTGTTGAATTGTCATGTGCTGAATTGATTCTAAGCTGAATTGTCATTCGCTGAATTGGCGGCGCTGAATTGTCTGCGCTGAATTATCCAGTGCGGAATTGTCGGTGTACCGTTAGTCGTACCTTACCATTAACAATAGAGGTTCTTTGGCCTCTATTTTAGGTATCTAACCTCTAGCATTAGAGGCTCTTTGACCCCTTTTCAGTGGTGCCACACCACAAGCATTAGTGGCACTTGGGTCCCTTTTTTCTGAAGCCTTAACACTAGCTTTAGAGGCTCTTTGACTTCTATTTTGAGTCGCATTGCCTTTAGCATTAGAGGCTTTTTTATTCCTTTTTTGTCGTTCTTTACCTCTAGCATTAGAGGATCTTTGACCTCAATTTTGAAGCACCTTAACTCTAACATTAGAGGGTCTTTGACCTCTCTTTATAGGTGCCTCACCTCTAGCTTTAGTCTCTTTGACCTATATTTTGAGGCACGTTACCTATAGCATTAAATGCTCTTTGATTGCTTTTAAGTGGTGCCTTAACACTAGCATTAGAGGATCTTTGACCTCTATTTTGAGGTGCTTTACCTTTAGCATATGAGGGTCTTTGAGGTGCCATACTTCTAGGATTTCCATTCTCCATTTTCGACACATTCGCCATGGCTTGGTTTTTTCTACACAATTAGTGTGAAGCCATTTAAATTTTTCTATATCTTCGTCTCTGATGTTGGCGTCTATAAAGACACACTTTTTACGGTAGAACTTTCCACATCCTATCGCCCCCCCCCCACCCGCCCACCGAAGATTGCCTAAAAGGCAGCCATCCGTCATGAAGTAATTTTACTTTTGCCTTGAGTTCCTCCATGAGATTAACTGATACTTTCCAAGATCTTATCAACGAAATTTATGCTAGAACTATATATATATATATATATATATATATATATATATATATATATACATATATATATACATATATATATATATATATATATATATATATATATATATATGTGTGTGTGTGTGTGTGTGTGTATTGACATGTCTGAGGCCTTTGTCCTGCTGTGGATAGGAAACGGTTGTATCTGGTGTTTTCTCTATCCATATATTTTCTTTCTTCTCCATTACATTTTTAATGTCTTTTTCTTTCGCTTTCATTACCTTATATATCTTTTTGTGTGTAAACATTAAAGACCAAACCTCCTGCCAAAAAGAGTCTGAGAATGGAGCTCAAATTTCCAGCTTTGCACCAGTTTGCAGTTTTAGATAAACATTCCCTCTTTCACTCATTCCATTGTACGGTATAAAATCATAACGAGGTAGATTATTATCCTTGTATAGATGAACATGATGATGTCCGGGAGGGAACACCGAGAAGAGTTCATAACTTGCAGACAAAAGATTAGAAAGTATTATGTAAATTTTGATAAAGTATTGCATAAATTTGATCTTTAAGGCTAATATTTGCAAACAGTTATCAATTTTGAGTTTGATCCTGATATATTCATTATTTAAGGAAAAAATAGAGCATTATCAGAGGCTTAAAAATTATTTTAGAACAAGAGCTAAGCTCAGATGTGCCATATCGAGGTATAGAACGAAGTCATCCATCAGTTCCTTTCAAATGCCGGAGACTCGGAGGATCTGATCTTCGCTCCGTTTGGAGACCTCTTTTGGATCTAAACTGAGTGGCTCCGCTGTAGCTTTCTGAAAATACTTATTTCTGAAGAGTAATTGTATGTTAATTGGTTCCTGTCAATGTATGGTAGATAGATATATATATATGTAATTAGAAGATTATTACGCATGATTATGGTATAAAAACAACTTTGAAATAAGGGAAACTACTGATTAAGCCTCAGCCATGCATTATGAATAACTATTATGACCTAAAATCGTTTCAAATTTATGCTTATTTAGAACTAGTTTCATAAGCCCGAAATCTTCGATCTTTCCGTGTTTTCTCTAAGGAGTAAATTCAACACTTTAAGGATTCCATTGCCAATGGACTTTCACCAAAATGTCAATTGGTGTCAGCGTCTCGCTATGCTCTGGCGGCATATGGCCACTGATGAACCATGTTATTGGCCCCACCTGCTTCTAGAGATCTGAAGTAATGCTCCCTCAGGAGGAACCTAGATTTATTTTACACTGAGAGGGCCTGTTGTCTGATTTTTCTGCGGAGGCAATGGAAATCTGTTTGGAACAGGGTAAACCTTTGTTTTTTGTTAGGATGGGGGGAGGGGGGATAACCATTAGTACTAAGTTCAGTTTACCTCACGAAATCTTACATTTGCATTTGTGTTCTATTCATTTTCCATTCTATTTATACACCCAATAGTCTAGCCTATTCTTAACAGATTCTCCTCAATCCTCATACACCCGACAACGCTGAGATTGCCAAGCAATTCTTCTTCACCTAAGGAGTTAACTACTGCACTCTAATTGTTCAGTTGCTACATTCCTATCGGTAAGGGTAGAAGAGACTTTAGCTATGGTAAACAGCTCTTCTAGCAGAAGGACACTCCAAAATCAAACCATTGTTCTCTATTCTTGGGTAGTGCCATAGCCTCTGTACCATGGTCTTCCACTGTCTTGGGTTAGGGTTCTCTTGCTTGAGGATACACTCGGGCACACTGTTCTATCTAATTTCTCTTCCTCTTGTTTTTCTAGTTTATATAGGAAATATTTATTTTAATATTATTACTATCCTTAGAATATTTTACTTTTCCCTATTTCCTTCCCTCACTGGGCTATTTTCCCTATTGGGGCCCCTGGGCTTATAGTATCCTGTTTTTCCAACTAGGGTTGTAGCTTAGCATTTAATATTAATTGTAACAACGAAAAATATTTCTTCCTAGTTGATTATTTCATTTAATATCAAACTGTTCCAAGATTATATATAAATATATGAATATAGATATTATATATATATATATATATATATATATATATATATATATATATATATATATATATATATGTATGTATATATATATATATATAATTATAGATATGAATATAAGTATAAATATAAATATATACATATATATATATATATATATATATATATATTTATATTATATATATTATATTGTATATATATACATATATATATATATATATATATATATATATATATATATATATATATATATATATCTCATTAGTGAAGGTAGTGACAGCTAGTAATAAATATATATTTCATAGTGTGGAAAGGGGAAGTGTTAGTTCCTGATATCCTTTTTATTCTCGATGTTTCTTGATTCTTAATCACGTTGTTCAGGTCTACAAATAAATCATATACATAGAAATTAAAAGAAAGTTCAATTTTTTTACAAATCTATTCAAAACAATTGAAAATCCGTTAAAAAATAAATGAAAATAAAAGGAAAAATATATATAGATCAGACAAATAAGTGGAACCAACCTATCAGAAGAGTAATGAGAAACTGAATGCCAACAACAGAAAGAAAATAAACCAAAGAAGGCTATGACAAATAAAATTGAATGGAAGGAGCTTGGGTATTTAACGACGGAACTAATCGTTTGATAAATACTACTCATAAACCTGGTTGGATATTCTGCAACCTGTTCGATAGCTTACGTCTCTATGGGAATCAATTCTAACCTTCATTATAGTTCATAAAATCATTCTAATTTATATAATTTTGTGATAAGGTACTGTACAAGAGATGAAAGGAATAGAAATAGATGGAGAGTTGGCTTGAGCGGTATTTGAAATTCCTTCATTTCTGATCTACGCTTTTGACTCGATGATAAATAATCTCTAATTTCCAAACCTTCAACACTTCTTGGGAGAGTTAAACATGCTTGGTAAGAAACATATGAATGGAATGAATGACACACTCACTTCAACAGGAAGATCTTCTTTTTAGACAAGATTAATTAAAGCCAATTGTGCTCACCCATCATCACATTGGCCCCATCTGCTGCTAAAACCAGTTTTCCTTTTATGGAATACTTACATCAGCCCTGGTTTTTACTACATTAATATATAAACCTTAGGAAGTAGCATCATCAACGGGAACTAACCCAAATAATGCGCCCTTAGAGAACCTTATGATCTTCCCTAACACGAGCAACTACAGTTTGCAATATGGCTAATGCAAGATTGATCAGTTGATTCTGCAACTATTACTTTCTTAATTACTGTAGTTGTTTTAGTTCTACTAGATGAATGAAGGGTGAAGTATGCCTAGCAGCTCAATACAAATGTTTACCATAAAATTCTAATTTCCGTCAATTCCAACAGCTATAATTGCAAGCAAACCAATCTATTATTATTATTATTATTATTATTATTATTATTATTATTATTATTATTATTAATCTACAACCCTAATTTGAAAAGCAGGATGCTATTAGACCAAAGGCCCCAACATGGAAAAATAGCCCAGTGAGGAAAGGAAACAAGTAAAAATAAAATATTTTAAGAACCGTAACATTAAAGTAAATATTTCCTACATAAACTATAAAAACTTTAACAAAACAAGAGGAAGAGAAATTAGATAGAATAGAGTGCTTGAGTGTACCCTCAAGCAAGAGAACTCTAACATAAGACAGTGGAAGACCATGTTACAGAGGCTATGGCACTACACAAGAATAGAGAACAATGGTTTGATTTTGGAGTGTCCTTCTCCTAGAAGAGCTGCTTACCATGGCTAAAGAGTCTCTTCTACCATTATGAATAGGAAAGAAGCAACTGAACAATTACAGTGCAGTAGTTAACCCATTGGGTGAAGAAGAATTGTTTGTTAATTTCAGTGTTGTCAAGTGTATGAGGACAGAGGAGAATGTGTAAAGAATAGGCCAGACTTTTCGGTGTATGTGAAGGCAAAGGGAAAGAACCGTAACCAGATAGAAGAATCCAATGTAGTACTGTTAGCCAGTCAAAGGTCCTAATAACTCTAGCGGTAGCATCTAAACGGGTGGCTGGTGCCCTGGCCAACCTACTACCAATTCACATAATGGGATTTGCCATCCAACTCAGATGGCAAAAAATAAAGAAGTATTCGCTTCTAATTAGGAATTCACGCGAGTCTTTATAACAGTTACAATTCGGATGAAGCTTAAGCAATGCCAATCCTATCATTATATTCAAGTCTTACATCGTCCCAACACATAGTTGGAACACGGGCTCTTGATTGGCAGCCCGTAAAAATGTCTCAACATTTACTTCATTAGATCATATAGGAATTTATTGTGTATTAAACACCAAAAATAGAGCATTTACGGTTATTTTGATGACTTAAGTAGAGATTTCACGGACAAAAACATTGAATTATTAATTATTCTCTTTAGAAACTAAAATCCTCTAGTATAACATATCTTGTTTCTTGTGTACTTTTTCTCTTTAATTATTTATGGTATAAACCATTGATTATTATCCTTATTAATAAATGCTGATATGCAACGTTACGTCGTGCACTAGGCCTACAAAAACTACCTTAAATTCGGTATTTGTGAAATCTTTCTTTGACTACAAACAAGTATTCACTTTCTTCAGGAATATTTCAACTTTCAGGTTATATTTCTATCTCATTTTACCTTGTTATCAGTAGGGATAAAACATGATTGTCACTCTTTGATTTTGGCCTCTTATTGTGTGTGTGTTTTTTTATTAACTTTTCATTCAGATTCATGTGTGATTTCTGAATTCATTGCAACAACTCTTTTCTGAGAAGGATTTTGCAACTTATCTCGTTATCCTTTCTAAAATGTTCTGTATTATTTTCTCTGCACAGGTTACAAATATAATCGGTTCTTAGACAATATTGCCATCTGGACTATTGCCAAGCTGACAATAGCCCTCCGGAGAAAGGCAAGTGCCAAGCGGGCACTTTCCATATATACATAATTCATTTGCTTCCAATAAAATATTCATTATAAATGATCCTTCACAAATTGATTGTTTGGATATCTGTAGTTCAGATAAAAGATTCTAAGCAAAATCCTTGTTTAGAAATCTTATCCGAGTCAGAACAAGTGTCATTATACAAAATTACTCGTTTAGTTAATATTCTGGTAAGTGTTTATAAGCAAAATGCTTGTTCACTAGTCTAATCAATAATTTGTCCCCTCTATTATATTTCACACTTCCAGACTCCGTAGTGAAAATTTCTACTCATTTTCTACAGCCCTTAGCAATGGTCTGCAGTTCATGTACCATCAAAATAGATACAGTATTGGCATCTATAATTTACTGGGAATGTGGAAATAGGAAACAAAGAACGAGTACACACAGAATCAAAAGCAGAAAACTACGAGTTGATAAAAACTATCCACGAACCTAATTGTGAGGCATCTGAAAGTGCAATTGAAGCCAATAAGATGTTGCCTAGGAGAATTTCTCTCGTATTTTGCGGTAACTAACTTCTGAGTCATGAGAGGAAATCGCAGAAGAGTCACTCCATTATTTCCAATTTTTATTTGGAACAAACCGTAGTCTGAAAGGATTTTGCAGTGCGCTGTCAATTAATGCTGAAACATTTGGAAACTCACAGATCGTCTCTTGAGGGAAGAAGTTTTATCCCAAGCAAAAGTGATGCAGATGGAAAGAGATGAGAGATAGAGCACAAAATATAAGGACATGAACAATCATTTGGAGCAGATAGTCAGACGCTAGAATCCTGACTATAGAATTATCTTCCTGCATTCCATTCCATAAAGCTTGCATATTTTCTGAAGCTGTCTAATAGGATTAAATATGTTATTACCAATATATTTCTTTCATTTTATTGAACAAATGGCTATTGTCCGGGTGACAAATGTCAGCCTGGTAATTGTCCATACTGACAATTTTCCGCACGGAAATTGTCCGCGTGGGAATATCCGCGCACGTTCCTAACTGCTCACTCCTCAAAACAAGCTTGCGGGGACTCGGTCATTCAATAGGTGCAAAACTTTTAAGCTTATACTCTTTACTTTGATTGAGCTTTTTCTTGTAACTATTTTTGGTTTTATCCCAGTTTATCTTGAAATCAGTTGGGATACTAACTTCAGTTTTGGCAACCAACTGTGGTGAGTTAGGTAATTTCAAACTTCTTTCAGATTCAGTGGCAGTTTTAGAGTTATTATCTTTTTATTATTATGACCAAATTTGTTAATTCAATACATGTAGTTAAAAAATGATCTAAGTTGTTTACTGTATGTGGTTGCTTACAGACTAATAATATAGGTCTATGTCATAGAAACATTACTGTAGAGTCTACATTATAGCTGTTTATTTTATAATTATTTTATTTTATTTCGATTGACTGGGTCACTTAAAAGTGCACGAAAACCTTTACTTCTCAGACATTTCTTGGGGTTTTTCATCTCCCCAATGAACTTACCCCAGCTGAATAGGCTCACTTAGCTCGCCAAGCGGGCTGCTTTTGACACAAAACTCCAAGGCTGATTTCTTTGCTATTTTAAGTCTACATGGTTCCTTGTTTCCTTTATATACTGACAGGGTTTCTTTCTTTCTCAAATTATTATCGCTGAATTTGCAGGTTTGTCCTCTATTCAAGATTCTACTCACATAATCTTCACATTTTATATCTAATCCAGATTTGATATTATTACTTCGATGGCACCATCTATCTTTCTGCCAATGTCCATATTTGCATTCATTTCCATACATTCTCCTGCCTTCCTTCACAGAAGAATTTGCATTATATTTGTTTCTAAAGTAGGCCTATTCACACATTCTTTTGGGACTCTCCTTCAATGCGTCTAGGGTAGGCCTATTCCTTTTATGGACATCCATTTATTTTCCATTTTCTGTTTCCCCATTTTTTCGTTCATTGTTGGATATTGTAGTCTCACCTCTCCTGCCTGTTCTCTCTTCACTAATGGATTATCTTTCTTCTAATGGATCTTCTCTCTGTTTTTTTCAATTCCTGTTTTGTCTATCTTTAATAATTCTTTTTTGAGAACTTTCAGATCCTGGATCATGGACCACTGGTTCCTTCCCTCTGAACCGTTCTTCTATACAGTTGTGTAAACTCGCTTCCTAAGTCCTTTTCTAATATTTCCCTTTTTTCTTAGTTGTGGCACTCTTCCTTTACCCTCTTTATTTCCTCGTGTTTGGCTTTGATCTAGCCGATTTTATTTTTTCATTGGCGTATTTCAAGCGTGTAAGTGTTTATACATGTCTGAAATAACACTTGGGTTTCATCTGCTCCTTTCTTTTTGCTCCTACCCTCATTCATATTTGAAACTTTTGCACTGAGCCAAATTATCCTTTCGATTTTCCTATTCGCTATTTTGATTGTACTGAGTAGACATTTTTGAAACATAATGCCTGAATTATCAGTTATCTTATATAGGAATTATCAAATTATTTAAAGAATATGAATTAATTGGATGAAACTATCATTTACTTTAATTTATTAAAGGAATTTCAATTTTGAGCGTTTAATAATTAAAATGCACATAATGATTTGACGTTAAGATATTATGAATTTATTTTTATGAGCAGGAGAGTGCAACAACTTTGTTAATTTCCTTGCGGCCTACATTATTTACATTTAAATTTTTATTTTAAACCATTATTCTCGAGATCAATGCTGTTTCCATAATGGTGCGGTTATGCCTTCGGGCTTCGATCAAGAATTAATAGTTTTGTAGCTTCTTTAGTTTGAGTTTTGCCAGATCAGGTATGAATTTGGCATAATCTGAAGGGGAATAGGTTCAATTTAGCATTTTTATGTGTATTTCTGTTACCATTTTATTGTTATATTGTGTCTCAGGATTTATTTTATTGTCCTTAATCTTTAAGCTGCCTAGGATTTCAGCATGTAACAGTCTAGTGCATCGCCTCATTCACTACTAAGTAATCTAACTGTAAATGTCTCTGTGAAATTGAGTTTTGTCTCCAATCACAACTGTAAAATATAACCACGCCGAGCAGTTATGTTATTTATGGTTGCTATAATACGAAAGAAGATTAATCGAAGCATTCGTTTACCGGGCAAAGAAAACTTGAGAGATGTTTGGATAAAAGCAGGTCGACATTCAGAGAAAATCAATCCAGAGCATGCAGTGATTCATTCTGTGAATTCCACTGAAACTCAATTAGATGATAAAAAAAAAAAAACAACAACCTCATAATTGGTCCGATAAAGATATTGCTTTGGGTCTCGCTTTGCAAAGTTTTAGCCCCAAGTTCTACAAATGTTTAAGACAAAAAAGAGGTAGGCCTATCCCTTTGCCTTCTGCCTCCACACTTAAGAATAGACCTAGAAATTTCACTTGCGAGCTTCGATTATTAATGTCTGAGTTGAGTTCATCATCAATGGAAAGACATACAGTTATGTCCAAAGATGAAATGAGTTTAGAAAAAGCTTATTTTTAAGATGAAGCCGTAGACACATTGTGAAACCTCATGATAAAGTGCAAGTTGTAATAGCAAGGGGACTTGTGGGCAACTTGAGACAGCCTTGATATGATATTATGCATCTTATCAACCAAGCGTTCATAAGATCATTTTTAACGTAATAGAAAGTGTTGAAATAGCCAGCTGTCATGTTGTTGTATTAGTGCATGACTTGGGCTCTACACATCTAAGTGGTTGGAGGAAAAAAAGTGAAATATCATCAGAATCCCCGGCAATTTTTGTTTTTTGTTTTTGAAGATGCACCTCATTTGATCAAACTTATCTGGGATAATATTGTCAAGTCGGGTTTCAAGCTGCAAGATGGGAGTCTCTGTTTCAGATTCTCCCTTTCGTGAAATGTGGGGTAAGAGAAAGACAGAATTTGGTATTTCATGTGAATTAAACGAAAGTCACTTAGATCTGTTAGGACAAGAGAAGCAGCTGGTGAATCTGGCTGTGCAACTGCTGTCCAGCACGACTGCAAAGGCAATAACACATTTGGGCAAGAAGGGCCTAACTGTAGAATAACAGCAATAGGGATGAAACTGCAAACTTTATATTATTAGTTGACAATTTGTTTGATATCGTTAATTCTTATTCTGTTTCGGTGACAGAATATCTCGAAATGCTTTTATAATTGATTGTGAAGAACAGAAAAATATATTGCTGGAAATGATGAACACCATGAGGGTGGCAAACTCTCGTTTTAGTTGCCTTTACAGGTTTCAGAAAGGAGTGATTCTGTCATGCCAAATGATTGTCTTATATGCAATGGTTAAAAGATAATACGGTGTTAAATTCAGTCCAACAACTAACTCTACAAGGCGACTAAATCAAAATATATTGGAACTTTTTTTTTTTTTGGGGGGGGGGGGGGGCGGGTGGTGTAGGCTACATCAAATGCATAAGCCTCATAAAAATTCCAATTCATTAAACTTTAAAATTTGCTTGGGAAAGATGTTGAGTGATAAAACTCCTACTGAATGCAAAGAAGAATTTGAAATTTTGAATCGGCAAATGCAAACTCCAGAAAGTGCAATGCGCAACAGAAAGTTATCTGTAGAATTAGGCCTGACAAGGATTTTTTTTCTCAAATGTAGAATGTGACATTGAAAAAGAAAATGAGGACATAATAGATGATGAATACCTTCGATTTCTCTGGTCAGTACTTAGGTTTCCTTTAAGGATAGGATTGTTATTTACTTATAACCAAAATAACGAATATGAAAGTCTTAACAAAAGCCTAGTTTTAATAGTGAAAGCAGAGAATGTAAAAGGAAAAAAAGATGAGCATCGAATGGAGAGAGAGAGAGAGAGAGAGAGAGAGAGAGAGAGAGAGAGAGAGCACTTATTAATGAACGACAGCAGGGCCTTGGTGGATCGCTTGACAGCGGATGAGCGTTAGTTGACCCGTCCGTTACTGTATGGGTCCTGTTATGACTAATGATTGCCACTGTTCAGTACATGTATCGAGACTGTCCTAACCTGGACATGAAACAGACAGTGAATTTTTCTGTTTTCCCATTGTTTCGTTTATTGTTGGTTATTGTAGTCTCACCTCTTCTGCCTCTGTTCTCTCTTCACTAATGAATTATCTTTCGTCTAATGGATCTTTCCTCTTGTTTGTCTACATTTCCTGCTTTGTCTATCGTTAATAATTCTTTGTTGAGAACTTTCAGATCCTCGATCATGAACCACTGGCTCCTTCCGTCCCAACCGTTCTTCTTGTGCAAATTCGCTTCCTGAGCCAATTTACAACCTGTCTGTATCTAGTTGTGGCACTCTTCTTTGACCCTCTTTATTTTCTCTTCCTTGACTGTATTTATTTCATCTTTTCCTCTTATCTTACTGATTTTGTTCTTTCAATGGGGTATTTAAAGTGTCTATAAATGTCTAAATTAACACTTTTGATTTCCTCTGCTCCTTCTAGTTGCTCTCACCTCTTTCAGATTTGCAACTTTGCACAAAAGCAAAATAACTTTGATTTTTCCCCTTCATATGATTGTATTAAGTAGAAAAATAGTTATCAATTATCATCTAAGGAAATGAAAAAATATTTTAATAGATATGTGTAAATTTTTTAAATTTATAAAGTACATCAACTTTGAGAAAGAATATAAATTTTGAAGGGTTTTATAAAAAGAAAAAACATAAAAATATGTAATATCGATATACTGTGAATTTATATCGGTGGGTAGAGTAGTTGAAACCTATCTACTTTACAGTAGTGCCAGAAGCGCGTTAGTTGGTCCATTTATTTATTTTTGGTGTAAACCATTATGATACTCATTAATAATTGCTGATATGTAATACAGCACACTAGGCCTACAACAACTAACGTAGATTCAGTAATTGTGAATATGAAATCTCTCTTTTACTGTAAACAAGTATTTACTTCATTCTTCTAGGTCTCTCCCTTCCTCTAGTTCTCTCCCTCGCCCATTTGTCTACCCCTTCCACTTGATCTACCCATCTCCTAGGTCTACTTCTTCCTCTAGGTGTACCCTTTCCTTTCCTCGAGATATACCCTTCCTCTATGTCTACCCTTTCCCCAAGGTCTACCAATTCCCTAAGTCTACCCCTTTCTCTAGGTGTACCCCTCCTACCTTGGTCAATGTAAATTAGGCTGTATAGCTTTTTAAGATATCTCCAGATTATTATTATTATTATTATTATTATTATTAGCTAAACTACAACCCTGATTGGAAAAGCAAAATGCGATAATTATGCCCAAGGGCTCTAACAGAGAAAAATAGCCCAGTGAGGAAAGGAAATAAGGAAACAGATAAACGATATAAGAAGTAATGAACAATTAAAATATATTTTAAAACATTAACAACTTTTAAACATATTTCATATATAAACTGTGAAAACATTTATGGCTGCCTGTTCAACATGAAAACATTTTCTGCAAGTTTGAACTTTTGAAGTTCACCTGATTCAACCACCCGATTAGGAAGATCATCCCACAATGTTGTCAAAGCGGGATTAAAACTTCTAGAATACTGTGTAGTATTGAGACTCATGATGGAGAAGGCCGGTCTATTAGAATTTAGAATTAAGTACATGCCCAGTATTACTAACAGTACACACACACACTCACACACAGACAGACACACACACACACATATATATATATATATATATATATATGTGTGTGTGTGTGTGTGTGTGTGTATATATATATATATATATATATATATATATATATATAGTTTGCCAATAGAATGAAATATTAAACACCTTGATCATTCGTAGTCAATGCAGTATTACCAAGTCTGTGGAGGACTTTTCTGTTTGTGAGGTTTTCATCTTCATACCTTATCACCATAATTTTAAAACCAAAGACAAGAAACATAATTATCAATTAAAACATTTGATAAGTATATTCTGCAAACTAGAAATTAGATGAAATTAAAACTTAAAAGCCCCTAATATAATTGTCACTCAAGAACAAATGATAGATATAATAAACCGAAGCAAAAACATAGTAGGCTTAGAAAACCGATTGCTTTTACTTGATCGATATTGAGAATGAGTTTGTAGCAAAGAATGAACATCGTCAGTATGCTTTGGTAAATTCATCCCATAGGCCTACTGTTATTTCATGATAGCTATTGTGTACATTTTGTTATTGGTCGCACAAAATTCGACTAAAAATATGAATTTGTCGTTGTTAGAATAAATTTTCAGAAGTTAAGAAACCATTCCTCTTAGTTGTGCAAACTCTCTTCTTAAGACATTTTCTAATCTTTTTAGTTTTGGCACTCTTTCTTGGCCCTCTTTATTTCCCAATTTTTTCTTCTTATCTAACTGTTTTTATTCTTTCATTAGCGCATTTAAAGTGTCTGTCTATACATGTCTGAAACACTTGGGATTTCCTCTGCTCCTTTCTTGTTGCTCCTCATCTCATTCAGAGCAACATTTGCACAGAATGAAATTACTCCCTCCCGTCCTTTGCTCTCTTTATTTCCTCTTCCTTGGCTCTTTATTTCCTTTTCCTCGGCTCTCCTTATTTCCTCTTCCATGGCTCTCTTTATTTCCCCATCTTTGGCTCTCTTTATTTCCTCTTCCTTGGCTTTCTCTTTAAAAAGGCATAAATTAACTTGTTAAAGAAAATAATAGTTTGTTGCGCCATTCACAAATTATTCTCGAGTCAACTCTCTCCATCTATATTATTATTATTATTATTATTATTATTATTAGCAATTTTGAAATAATATTCCTAATATGATCAAATCATAGGACCTGGGTTTTGATGGATAAAGATAACTATTTAGTAATCCAATTTAGTTGTTCCTTTTTTTCTGCAGCTCTTAATGTCTTGCTTTCCTCTTAGAGCTCACTAATAGTGCGGTGGTAGCATGAAGTCAGTTCAAGCTGGGTAGATCCTGAACAGACTTCATCCTTTGAACAGATTATTATTATTATTATTATTATTATTATTATTATTATTATTACTTGCTAAGCCTAACGGCTCCAACAGGGAAAATAGCCCAGTGAGGAAAGGATATAAATTACAAGAGAAGTTTAAAAACAAAATTAACATTAAAATAAATTTTTCATATATAAACTATGAAAACTTCAAAATAACAAGAGAAAGAGAAACAAGATAGAATAGTGTGCCTGCGTGTACCCTCAAGCAAGAGAACTCTAATCCAAGATAATGGGAGAACATTGAACACAGGCTATGGCACTACCCAAGACTCGAGAACAATGGTTTCATTTGTGATTGTCTTCCTTGAGGAGCTGCTTACCATAGCTAAAGAGTCTCTTTTACCCTTACCAAGAGGAAAGTAGCCACTGAACAATTACAGTGCAGTAGTTAACATCTTGAGAGAATAATTGTTTGGTCATTTCAGTGTTGTCAAGTGTATGAGGAAAGAAGAGACTGTGTAAAGAATGAGCCAGTCAATTCTGTGTATGTGTCGGCAAATACGAAATGAGCCGTAACCAGAGAGATGGATCGAATGTAGTATAGTCCGGCCAGATATAGATGATAAAATAAAATGGTAACGATACACCCTTTTAGCTTGCTGTCTTTTGTTTCCCTTCAGTTTCGTAAAAAAAAAAAAAAAACCTCTATTATAACATCACTTACTTCCCGGTACTCCCGACGATGCGTTATGCGTAAGACGTTGTGTGGAGCCTCCTTAAGTAACCCCTTCCTCTTTGTCTACCTATCGCCCCTTAGTCTACCCCTTTCCCTAGATCTGAACCTTCCCCTATATCTACCCATCCCTTATGTCATGCCCATCCTCTAGGTCTACCCTTTCTTCTAAATCTACCCCTTCCTCTAGGTCTACCATTTCCAGTATGTCTACCCTTTTCCCAAGATTTGCGTGCTCTACCCCTCCCCTAGGTCTACCCCTTCCTCTAAGTCTACCCCTTCCGTTAGGTCTACTCCTCCCCTAGGTCTACCCCTTCATCTACGTCTACCCCTTCCTCTAGGTGTACCCATCCCCCTTGGTCTACCCCTTCTCCTAATCTTCCCCTCCCCTATGTCTACCCCTTCCTATAAGTCTATTCCTTCCACTAGGTCTACCCCTCTCCTTTGGTATACCCCTTCCCCTAGATCTACCCCGTAGGGCTACCCCATCCTATAGATGTACCCCCTCTTCTATGTCTACCCCTTCCACCTATGTCTACCCTTTTCTCTAGGTCTACCTCTGTCCCACACTTCATCACTGGTTAATCCGTTTAATCGACGGTCATCCTTGATACAGTCTATCCACCTTCGCTTTGGTCTCCCTCTCCTTCTCGTTCCCTGTACCTCCATTTCCACCAGTCTCCTCCCAATATACTGTTCATCTGTTTTCATAACATAACCATACAACCTCATTCTACTTTCTTGGATCTTATCTGATAGTTTTCTAACTCTTGTGGTACCTCTAATTACCTCATTCCGTATCTTATCTCTTCTTGTCACCCCACACATCCATCTCAACATTCTCATCTCTGTCCTGTGTACCTTACCTTTCAACTTAACCCTTATTTTCCTGTTGCATAGTACTACACGCACTTTTTTCCAATTCTTCCATCCTGCTGCTTGTATTCTGTGGTTTATTTCTGACCCCAGATCACCATCCTCTGCAACTGTTAGTCCTAAATACTTAAAATTTTCAACTCTCTTCAAGCTCTCTCCATTTAAACTAACTTCCACATTCTCCCCATTTTTCAATTTCAAATACTCTACCTTTTTACTGCATATCTTCAATCCTCTATTTTCCATTTCTCTTCTCCACTCCTCTAGTTTCTCTTTTACTTTTACTACCTCTCACTACCGGTACACAGTATAACATCATCAGCAAAGAGCGTACTATCAACTAAGTCAAAGTCATGAGCCGGACATTTTATTTTTATACAAAAGACAGAGGCCAGCTTGGAGATGTTAATGGCCAAACACTATACATATGTATATTTATATATATATATATATATATATATATAATACACATACATATATATATACACACACACACACACACATATATATATATATATATATATATATATATATATATATATATATATATATATATATATATATATCGCAGATCTTCAAAGCTCTTGTCTTTGTGTGATTTCGCCTGGGGCTCTTATCCCGAGGTCGTTAAGAGAATCCAGACATTAATGTATCAAAAATATATATGGCTTATTTGAATGTGAAAAACACCTCTGGATGTGGAAAATTTATCATATATATATATATATATAAATATATATATATATATATATATATATATACAGATATATATATTCATATATTCATATATTCATATATATGTATATATATATTCATATATATATATATATATATATATATATATATATAAACGTATATATGTATATATATATATATATATATATATATATATTTATATATATGTATATATATATATATATATATATTTATATTTATATATTTATATATATATGTATATATATATATATATATATATATATATATATAGATAGATAGATATATATATTCATATATTCATATATATGTGTTTGTATATATATATATATATATATATATATAGATAGATAGATAGATAGATAGATATATTCATATATTCATGTATATATATATATATATATATATATATATATATATAAATGCAGCCTAAGAGGGAGATAATGGAGGCCGGCATAAGGTCAGAAACGCAAACAACTAAGAAAATTATTCAGTTAAATTCCCACAGATTCTTGGTTGTTCCTAGAAAGAATTTTGGTATATAATTCAAATACCTGTTTTTATGGAAATGACTTTGCTCTTTATAATGACTTTCAATAAAATAAAAAAGAATATTCAAAGTTCAACATAAATATCATACAGCTCCATGCATTATATGGATCTGATCATCCTCTGATTGCATTTGTTCATTTACAATATCAAAATGATGCCAAATGGAATCTTCGGTTTTTCTCTAAAATTCTCTAAAACACTGAGCAACTGAAATCCTGTTTTTTCACTCAGTATTTGCGAAAGAAAAATACTAAATGGTCTTCAAACTTTTCTACATTATGAGGGAATAGAAACAGCTTGAGGGTCGAAATTCTTTTATTTATGATTTGTGCCTTCGACTCGATAATAAATCTCAAGTCAGCTGCTAAACCTTTCGTGTGATTCCAAATATTGTGTCGGCGAGATATAATGAAATATCACAGCTATGGCGTCATATACATAAAATGAGAAGAAAACAAAAAATATTACCGTCTGTGGAGTACTTTTCTGTTTGTGAGGTTTTCATCTTCATACCTTATCACCGTAGTTTTAAAACCAAAGACAAGAAACATAATTATCAATTAAAACATTAGATAATTGTCTTCTGCAAACTAGAAATTAGACGAAATTAAAAACTTAAAAGCCTTTGAAATATAAAAATAAAATTTTAACTGAAGAACAAATGATATATATGATAAATCGTAAGTAAAAACATAATAGCGTTGAAAAACCGATAGCTTTTACTTGATCGATATTGCGAATGAGTTTGTTGCAAAGAATCATCATCGTCAGTGTGCTTTGGTAAATTCACCACATAGGCCTACCGGCATTTTATGATAGCTATTGTGTACATTTTGTTATTGGTCGCACAAAATTCGACTGAAAATATGAATTTATCGTTACTAGAATCCGTTTTTAGAGATCAGGAAACCGCTCTTCTTTGTTGTGCAAACTCGTTTCCTAAGCCCTTTTCTAATTTCTTTCTTTCTAGTTGTGCTCTTTTCCTTGGCCCTCTTTATTTCCTTATCTTTTTTTCTTATCTAACTGATTTTATTCTTTCATTAGCGCATTCAAAGTGTCTAATTGTCTATACATGTCTGAAACACCTGGGATTTCCTCTTCTCCTGTCTTGTTGCTCCTCACTTTAAGCAGAGGAACTTTTGCTCACAACAAAATAACCCATCGATATCTTCCGTTTTCTTTATCGTCTTCAATAGTGATTTCAGGACGAAAGATTCTTATATAATCAGTTATCTATAATTATAGAAATGATTGAATCTTCGGAAAAATATGAATTAATTTGTTAAATATATCATTTAATCCAATGAAAAAAGGGAATTTCAAATTTGGGAGTTAAATCATGAAAAATTCACATAATAATTTTCAAAGTTAAGATATTGTAAACTTATTTTGAACTGTTGTGAACGTGAAACACGGTAGCTATTCTTGGTTTTCGATTTCTGAATTAATGATTTTATTTTTGGTGTAAACCAACATTTTCTCGAATATTGCATTTAGAGTTATTTTGCAACAGGTGTCCATGGGACCTTTAAGTTCTATCTATTATAGATTCAGACTGTAAGGTTGTATTTCCTTGAGCACAACAAAAATCTTTGGTATCTTGAAGAAAGTTTGATAATAATGTTATCCCGGTCTACCTGGAACTCAGGAGAGATAAACTTAGCTACCTATAGTTAACCTCTTGAGAGAAGAAGAATTGATTTGTAATTTCAGTGTTGTCAAGTGTATGAGGAAGGAGCAGAATGTGTAAAGAATATGCCAGACTATTCTGTGTATGTGTCGAGAAAGAGGTAATGAGCCGTAACCAGAGAGATGGATCGAATATAGTACTGTCCGGCTAGAATATAGGTGGTAACATAAACGTTTAACAGATTCGTAAGTTGGTAACGATACACCCTTGTTTACTCTCATTTTCGTAATAAGATTCAATTATAACATCACTTACTTCCTGGTACTCTCGACGATGCATCATGCGTAAGACCTCGTGCGGAGGCTCCTTCAAGTAACCCCCTCTAGATCTACCTCTCCCCCCTTGGTCTACCCCTTTCCCTAGATCTACATCTTCCCCTAGATCTACCCCGTCTTCTAGGTCTACCCCTTCCCCTAGGTCTACTTCACCCTACGTCCACCCCTTCCTTTACGTCTACCCCTCCCCCTCGGTCTATCCCTTCCCCTAAATCTAC
>NW_027168481.1:305000-310000 GCF_036898095.1 Palaemon carinicauda | reverse complement strand
TTCCTCTAGGTCTAACCCTTCTTCTAGGTGTACCCCTAACTTATGTCTACACCTTCCTCTAGGTCTACCCCTTCCTCTAGGTTTAGCTGTCGCAACTTGGTCTATATCCCCCATAGGTCTACCCCATCCTTTAGGTCTACCCCTCCCTGAGGTCTACCTTCCTCTAGGTCTACCCCATCCTCTAGGTCTATCCCCTCCCTTTTGCTTATCCCATCCTTTATGTCATGTCTCCTTCCTTGTCTACCCTTGTCTACTCCTTCCCCATGTCTCTCTACCCCTTCTTCTAGCTCTACCCCTTCTTCTAGCTCTACCCATTCCCCTAGGTATACCCCTCTCCTAGGTCTACCGTTTCCTCTATCTTCTAGCTCTACCCATTCCCCTAGGTATACCCCTCTCCTAGGTCTACCGTTTCCTCTACGTCTACCTCTTCCTCTGGTCTATCCCTTCCTCTAAGTCTACCCCAACCCAAATGACTACCCCTCCCCTAGGCCTACTTCGTCGTTTATCACACCCCTCCTCCCTTTGTCTACCCCTTCCCCTACGTCTACTTCTTCCTCTAGGTCTACCCATTCACCATAGTTTTAACCAAAGACAAGTAACATAATCATCAAATAAAACATTAGATAATTGTCTTCTGAAAACTAGAAATTAGACGAAATTAAAAACTTAAAAGCCTTTGAAATATAAAGATAAAATTGTAACTGAAAAACAAATGATAGATATAATAAATCGTAAGTAAAAACTTAATAGGCTTGAAAAACCGATAGCTTTTACTTGATCGATATTGCGAATGAGTTTGCAGCAAAGAATCATCATCGTCAGTGTCCTTTGGTAAATTCACCACATAGGCCTACCGGTATTTTATGATAGCTATTGTGTACATTTTGTTATTGGTCTCATAAAATTCGTCCAAAAATATGAATTTGTTTTTGCTAGAATCCGTTTTCAGAGATCAGGAAACCGTTCTTCTTTGTTGTGCAAACTCGCTTCCTAAGCCATTTTCTAATCTTTCTTTCTAGTTGCGGAACTCTTACTTGGCCCTTTTTATTTCCTCATCTTCTCTTCTTATCTAACTGATTTTATTCTTTCATTAGCTATTCAAAGTGTCTAACTGTCTATACATGTCTGAAACACTTGGGATTTCCTCTGCTCCTTTCTTGTTGCTCCTAACTTTATTCAGAGGAACTTTTGCACACAACAAAATAACCATTCGATATATTCCGTTTTCGTTATCGTCTTTAATAGGGATTTCAGGACAAAAGATTCTTATATAATCAGTTATGTATAATTATAGAAATGATTGAATCTTCGGGATAATATGAATTAACTTCTTAAATATATCATTTATTCCAATGGAAAAAAGGGAATTTCAAATTTAGGGTGAAATCATAAAAAATTCACATAATAATTTTCAAAGTTAAGATATTGTAAACTTATTTTGATCTGTAGTGAGTGTGAAATGCAGAAGTTACTTTCGGTATGTTCAGATAACGTTTTTATTTTTGGTGTAAACCAACATTTTCTCGATCATTGCAACAGGTGTCCATGGGAGCTTTGAGTTCTAGCTATTAAGGATTAACAGATTTTTAAGTTGGTAACCTTACACCCTTGTTTACTTTCATTTTCGTAAAAAGATTCAATTATAACATCACTTACTTCCTTGTACTCTCGAGGATGCATCATGCGTAAGACCTCGTGCTCTCTAGATCTACCTCCCCCCCCCCCCACCCCTTGGTCTACCCCGATCTACACCTTCCTTTCGATCTACCTCGTCTTTGACGTCTACCCCTTCCCCTAGGTCTACTCCACCCCTTCCTTTACGTCTACCCCTCCCCCTCTGCCTATCCCTTCCCCTAAATCTACCCCTTCCCATAAGTCTATCCCTTCCTCTAGGTCTACCCTTCCCCTTGGTATACCTCATCCCCTAGATCTACCCCCTAGGTCTATACTTTTCCATAGATCTACCTCTTCCTCCGTCTACCCCTTCCTCTAGGTCTCCTCCTTCCTTTAGTTCTACCCCTCACCGTTTTGTCTACACTTTCCCCTAGGTCTACCCTTTTAACAAGGTTTTCCCCTCCTCTAGGTCTACTCTTTCCTTCAGGTCCACCCCTTCCCCTAAGTCTACCACTTCCCTAAGTTTACCCCTTACCCTAGTACTATCCCTTCCTGTAGGTCTACAACCTCCCCCTAAGTTTACCCCTTCCTCTAGGTTTTAAACCCCATTTGGTCTACTCCTTCTGCCTTGATCAACCCCTCCCTTAGGTCTCCCACTTCCATAATGTCTACCCCTTCCTCTAGGTCTACCCCTTTCCATAGGCTTTTGCCTCCCTTAGGTCTACCCATTCCTCTATGTCTACCCCTCAACTAGGTGTACCCTTTCCTTTAGATGTATCCCTCCTACTTTGGTCTACCTCTTCCCCAAGGTCTATCCATTTTTCTAGGTCTACACCTTCCCTTTTGTCTAGGTCTAACTCCCCATGGTCAAGTCCTTTCCCTAGGTCTACCCCTCCCCTAGGTCTATCCCTTCACCCAGGTGTACCCCTTCCCCTAGCTCTACCCCTACCCCTAGGTCTACCCCATCCCTTAGATCCACCCCCCACTAGGTCTACTCCTTCATCTAGATCTACAACTTCTTCTATGTGTACCCCACCCTCCTTGATCTACCCCTTTTTGTCTACCCATCCCCCTAGGTCGACACCTCACCTATTCCTACCCCTTCCTCTAGGTCTACCCCTTCTTCTAGATGTACCCCTAACTTATGTCTACACCTTCCTCTAGGTCTACCCCTTCCTCTAGGTTTAGCTGTCGCAACTTGGTCTATATCTCCCATAGGTCTACCCCATCCTTTAGGTCTACCCCTCCCTGAGGTCTACCTTCCTCTAGGTCTACCCCATCCTCTAGGTCTATCCCCTCCCTTTTGCTTATCCCATCCTTTATGTCATGTCTCCTTCCTTGTCTACCCTTGTCTACCCCTTCCCCAGGTCTCTCTACCCCTTCTTCTAGCTCTACCCCTTCTTCTAGCTCTACCCATTCCCCTAGGTATACCCCTCTCCTAGGTCTACCGTTTCCTCTACGTCTACCTCTTCCTCTGGTCTATCCCTTCCTCTAAGTCTACCCCAACCCAAATGACTACCCCTCCCCTAGGCCTACTTCGTCGTTTATCACACCCCTCCTCCCTTTGTCTACTCTTTCCCCAAAGTCTATCCCTTCCTCTAGTTCTACCCCTTCCCCTGAGTCTACATTCCCCTAGGTCTACCCCTTCCTCTAGGTGTACCCGTCCTAACTTGGTGTACCTCTCCCCTAGGTTTACATCTCCCGTAGGTCTACCCCTTCCCCTACGTCTACTTCTTCCTCTAGGTCTACCCATTCCCTTTGGGTATCCCATCCTTTATGTCACCCCTCCTTCCCCAAGGTCTACCCCTCCCCTAGGTGTACCCCTTCCTCTAGTTCTATCCCTTCCATTAGTTCTACCCCTCCCTTAGGTTTACCCCTTTCACTAGGTCTACCCCTCTCCCAATGTCTACCCTTTCCCTATGGGTATCCCATCATTTCCTTGGTCTACACCTCCCCCTAGGTCTACCCCTTCCCTAAGGTCTACCCCTCTCCTAGGTATTACCCTCCCTCTGGGTATACCCCTCGCTCTTTGGTCTACCGATTCCCTCAAGTCTACTCCTCCCTTAGATCTACCCCTTCCCCTATGTCTACCCCTTTCCCAAGGTTTAACAATTCCCCTTGGGTATCATATCCTTTATGTCACCCCTCCTTTCTTGGTGTACTCCTTCCCAAGGTCTACCCCTCCCCTAGGTGTACCCCTTCCTCTAGTTCTACCCCTTCCACTAGCTCTCCCATTTCAATAGGTCTACCCCTTCCCAAGGACTACCCCATCCATATGGGTATCCCATCCTATATATCACACCTCCTCTTTGGTCTCCCCCTTCCCCTAGGTCTACCCCTCTCCTAGGTATTACCCTTCCTCTATGTCTACCCCTCGCTCCTTGGTCTACCCATTCCCCCAAGTCTACCCCTCCCTTTGGTCTACCCATTCCGCCAAGTCTACTCCTCCCTTTGGTCTACCCCTTCCCCCATGTTTACTCTTTCTTTTAGGTCTACCCCTTTCCTAAGGTCTACCCATTCCCTATGGGTATCCCATCCATTATGTCATCTCTCCTCCCTTGGCGTACTCCTTCCCCTAGGGCTACCCACTCCTCTAGTTCTACTCTTTCCCCTATGTCTACTCCTCCCCTAGGGGTACCCTTCTTCAAGGACTTCCCCTTCCCTATGGGTATCCCATCCTTTATATCACCCCTCCTCCCTCGGTCTACCACTTCCCCTTGGTCTACCCTTCCCCTAGGCATTACCTTTTCTCTAGGTATTACCCTTCCTCAATGTCTACCCCTCGTTCCTCGGTCTACCCATTCCCCCAAGTCTACTCCTCCCTTAGGTCTACCACTTCCCCTAGGTCTACCCCTCCCCTAGGTCTATCCATTCATTTAGGTCTACCCCTTCCCATAGGTCAACCCCGCCCCTTAGTTCTACCCCTCCCATGCCTTCCCTGAGCAGTCATCCATTCTCATATTTCAATTTTTATTTTTAGCTTTAATTCAGTAATGGCGGGACCTGATAAAGGAAACGGTAATACAAAGAAGCTTGTAAAACGCCTTGTTACAAGTAAGAAAATAGCTCAGTAAGAATCCCAACGAGTAGCTTACCAGTAATTGTTCCGGGAAATAATTTTGGCACAATATTGAAAAACTTTTTACTGCAGCCTTTATATAAGTTTCCTCTAAATGGCTTTCTTTGGAAATGCGCTGAGAAGTGTGTATATGTCGTTCCCGTAGATCACATTAAGAAAATAACTTTCACTATTGTTATATGTCTTGAGCGACAATATATATATATATATATATATATATATATATATATATATATGTGTGTGTGTGTGTGTGTGTGTGTGTGTGTGTAATTAATACAATTATGAAGATATATTGGCAGTTTCCGTT